>NC_041385.1:636809454-636903450 GCF_002162155.2 Triticum dicoccoides
CCACCGCCGTCGCCTCGCTTAACCCCCATGGCAAAGAGGTTCCCCGCGTCCCCCTCGACCTCTACGCTGAAGCACACGACCGCAGGCGCCCCGAACCGTTGCCATCGAGCTCGTCACCGCCGCATCTGGCCGCCGGAGGTCGTCGTCGAATCGCGCCGTCAAGGACGCCCCGAGCACGCTGACCATCCCGTCGTCTCCGCTGTGAGTTTCTGCGTCTATTCCCCCTCTTCCCGAGCTCGTTTAGGCCCTGCAGCCGTTGTCCTTGTCGACCGAACTGCGCTGCCACCGCCAAACCTCGTCGCCGGCCACTCTTCCGGTGACTCCAGCACCAACCGTCACCTCCCCTAGATGCGCCGCACTGCCAGCTTTCCAACGGGACCGCCCGCAGCCCAAACGGCCTCCTGTAGGTGAACCCCGAGCCACTCCGGTGCGCACTGCCGCGGATTTGGTCGCCGGCGTTAAGACGCCGGTGATGATGACGTGGCCGCTTAATTAGGCACTAATCACATCTAGTTAGCCCCTAACATACACTGATTGTGGGCCCTAGCCGTAGTAAAACCTCACTCAACGCTTGTTTTGACCGGGATTAGTTCCTGAGTCACTGACATGCGGGACCCACCGGTCAGGTTTGACCCGGGTCAACCTGGTTGACCTGCTGACGCAATGCTGCTGTCATGCTGACGCAGTAATGGCTTTCTGGATTTAAAATAAATCAGGAAATTCCAGAAACTAGTATAAACTTCTAAAATTCATAGAAAATCAACCGTAACTCCAAATATAATAATTTATATATGAAAAATGATCAGAAAAATCCAATCTATCCATCTGTACCATTCTCATGCATGTTAGAACAACTTATAGCTGCTGTTTAGGACAATTCAGTTAAATGACATTTAAACCTTCACATATGGAGTTTGAATTTGAATCTTGGATTCAAACCAACTTCATTTAACTTTGTTGCTAGCTGCATTAGCTCAAAACACCAGCATGTTGCCATGTCATGAACATGCATCATAATGTGCATTGCATTGATTGTGTTTCCTCTCTGTTGCCGGTAATTGTTCCCTCTCCGTAAACGTGGTTCCGACGATGAGATTGATGACACCGATGAAGAGCTATATTATCTTTAGAAGTGCCAGGCAAGCAAAACCCCCTTGTTCATTCCGATACAATCCCACTCTCTCGCTCCTGCTCTGTTTTACTGCATTAGGACAACAACGAGATATTTGTTATTTGCTGCGGTAGCTGAACCCCTTTATCCTTTGCATGACCTGTCATTGCCACAGTAAATAGATGAAACCCACTAGCATCAGTAGGAGTTGTTTGAGCCCTGATGTGCCTACTCATCCATGTTTGTTTGTCATGCCTACTACTGCTTAGAGTTGAGTCAGGTCTGATTCATCGGGGATGAATTGGAGGTGTGTGAACATGTCCTATTGTTGGGAGCTAAGGGTGTGAACACGATTTGGTAAAGGTAGCGGTGAGAGGCCATGTAGGAGTACATGGTGGGTTGTCTCATTGCGGCCGTCCTCAGGAACTGAGTTCTGTGTTTGTGATCCATGATCAGTTACTACCACACATTGGGCTCCGGGCACTCCAAGCTCTCTCGACTTATTAATCAACTTGATCTTTGTCCAGGAGTTGCAACTAGTTTCTGGTGTTTGTAGGTAGTGTTAGTAGTCTACCAAGTGGCACCCGGTACAGGTGGGCTTGGGACAGACTAGGCACAGTGGCCCGGTGTACCAAGTGGCACCCGGATGGTGGACTTGGGAACCCTGCACACATCGTTTGGGGCCGTGAGCGACACCCCGGCCGGATCTCCTTGCGGATGGAACCCGAATAGGCGATAAACCTGGACGAGAGACTTGTGTGGTTAGTCAGGTCGTGGCCGACACCCTCGCTGGGCTTCCGCTTGAAGGTTGTCGAGTACATGTCGTGTAAACGGCGGTAAGTGGTGAGAGCGTGTGTGAAGAAGTACACCCCTGCAGGGTTAATATGATCTATTCGAATAGCCGTGTCCGCGGTAAAGGACTTCTGGGTTGCCTGTACAGTTCATAGATAACTTGAAGTGGATACTCTAAAATACGCAAGATAAGCGTGAGTGCTATGGATGGCGTTCTCGTAGGGAGACGGGAGCGGATCCATAGTGGTGTATTGATATGGTGAATATGTGGACTCGTGTGCGCCACCTCAAAAGAGTTACTTGCAGTCGTAGTTCAGGATAGCCACCAAGTCAAAGCTGGCTTGCTGCAGTTAAACCCCACCATCCCCTTGTTGATAATGATGCATATGTAGTTAGATCTGATGTAAGTCTTGCTGGGTACATTTGTACTCACGTTGCTTAATTTATGTTTTTGCAGAGAGACTTCAGTCTCGCTAGTAGTACCGTGTGGACTTCGACATTTAGCTTGTTACCTTAGCTACGATCTTGAGCCCTCGGTAGGATCTGATAGACAGTCAGGCTTTCAGCCTTTTTCATTTATAGATGTCTGTACCCAGACATGTTAAGCTTCCGCTTGTGCTTTGACTTGTATGCTCTGAATGTTGGGTCATGAGACCCATGTTTGTAATATCTCGCTCCTCGGAGCCTATTGAATAAAATACTTGAGTTGTAGAGTCATGTTGTGATGCCATGTTGTATTTGCACATATCGAGCATATTGTGTGTATGTTATTGAAATGCTTGGTATGTGTGGGATCTGACTATCTAGTTGTTTATCCTTAGTAGCCTCTCTTACTGGGAAATGTCTCCTAGTGCCTCCACTGAACCATGGTAGCTTGCTACTGCTCCTGAACACTTAGGCTGGCCGTCATGTGTCCTTCTTCGATCCTGTGTCTGTCCCTTCGGGGAAATGTCACGCGATGAATTCCGGAGTCCTGTTAGCCCGCTACAGCCCGGTTCACCGGAGTCCTGCTAGCCCAGTGCTACAGCCTGGATTCACTCGCTGATGACCGACACGTTCGATGCTGGGTCATGGATGCATGTCCCTGTAAGTTTGTGCTACTTTGGGTTTACGACTAGCCATGTCAGCCTGGGCTCCTTATCATATGGATGCTAGCGACACTATCATATACGTGTGCCAAAAGGCGCAAACGGTCCCTGGCAAAGGTAAGGCGACACCCGTGGGAATACCGTGCGTGAGGCCGCAAAGTGATATGATGTGTTACATGCTAGATCGGTGTGGCATTGAGTCGGGGTCCTGACAGCTTTGGTATCAGAGCTTGACTGCCTGTAGGATTACCAAGCCAAACTGGTCAAAGTTGAGTCTAGAATTTCTTTAGTTATATGTAGGGGAATTGATTGTGAGATGGAACGTAAGGCTCTTTTTACTCCTTTACCTTATGCCCTTCTGATCTGAGTCATCTTATTTTTTCCTACGGGGTTAAGGAACTAGGCTTTCTTTTCTCTCTATCAAGATCACGTGTTACTAATCTGTAGACTTATATATTGTTGGACTCAAGCCTCGGTTAAGTTCCTACTACTTCGGTATGTTAGCTGTTGATCTCGAAACCTTGATATTGTGCTTCTGAGTGGCTATGCCACTATTTTTGTAGCATGTCTCCAATCTTTTTGAGCATTTACAGCCGTTATGATGTCCGAGTCATCCCAGGTTTCTAAACAATCTGATGCACTTGCAAAATCCTTTCCCTTTGGTTTCGATGTTCTTCTATGCCAGGTTAATCACACAAATTGTTGAGTTGAGGTACTTTATTGCCTTGACATATATGTTGGAGTTTTTATTATGACCCTAGGTGTCTTAGGGGATCATCTAGTAGTCTAGCCATGTTATGTGGTCCCAGTGTGATGATTCTGGTCTTTATTCTCGAAAGCATCCCGTGATGCCACTTAGTAATAGGTATTCTACTCCTGGGTTTCTGAACCCGAGATTTCCCTACTTACTTCATGTTGTTAGTGTTGCTTGTACCTTTAGGATATTAGTAACCTTTGCGATAGTCCTCGAGGTACGTGGTATATCGTTCTTCCAATACCATGAACCAATATGGCAGCAGTCTTTCTGAGCCAAAAGATCACAACAAGAGTGCTCTTGATGAGTTCTCCATTCTATATTGTGAATCTGCCAGTTCTACCTTTCTGCATGGGTTATCCGGAAGAAATGTTGAGCTTTGCTCGACATACTAATCTATGCATCCACAACTCAGAAAGATATATGTTCCTTTGAGTTGCCCTCTTTAGTTGTCCTCTGACCTTCGTCTATCAATTGATAGTCAAGATTATGCGTGAATTCGCTCATCGATGTCTATTACTCCTGTGGTCCGTCAAGCCATTCTATTCCGGAATGACTAGGAGAGACAAACTCCAGTACCTCATCCACATCCAGGATTGGGTCAAAGTAGTTGTGCTCCGCAGAATAAATACTAATCCAGCTTTTGCTCTGCTCCACCTTGCAGTATTACCATCTTTATATCAAGAATATCATGGGAATTGCACACCATCCTATGAACTCTTGATACAGTGATACTCTCTCCATCATTATTCATTTCTCGGTTCCCGTGTTGTCACAACCGGAATGTCGACAAGTGAATCGTGATGTGTGAAATCAATACTCCTAGCAACCTTGTTGCTTGGTAATTAAAGGACAATAATTTCATTCTTAGCGTGTTGGTTCTTGAATCATCATTCTAATACCGATCGTGCTACCTAGTCCTTAATCGGTGCACCCTTCGATCAATGAGTTAGGATTGTGCCAATCCCTCGTTCTTTTGATCATATCGTCTTGCCCTGTAAAGCAAGATTGTTCTCGAGCTTAGTGACATATCGGTGGTTCGTGATTTTCCGTATATCTTCTCAGAAGTATTACCAGGTTGTCACCTGACCGCTATGTTGAGTTCGTGATCAAGTTGGTTTATTCCTGTAAACCACACTTTCTCCAAGAATCTGTGTTGGATACCCCTGAGCTAGTTGGTTAAGCTAAACGACAACTTGGAGAGTTGGAAGATAAAAGCTTACCTAACTTAGTTCGTTTCAAAGGGATATCCTGGTGTTGGTGTGTTAGTTGAAGAAAGATGATATCTTTATTGGTTGATCCTCGTGATCAATTGTTGGATCTATTATCTTACCCAAACCTTTGATTTGAGTATGGGCTATCGTCAAATCAAATCAGAACCAACGATATTCGTAATGTTGTCTTACTCGTGGTTGTTCCTCGAGCATACACCATTATATCTTTCGGGTCTGACCAATGCTATCACCTTGTTCACATAATTATGGAATTCCATTTATATGGTCATCCCGATGACTTATTGTTGAGCCCATCGACAACATCCTTATCTTGTCCATGATTCATGTTGAACATCTAAGCTAGTGTTGGAAGCTTTATAAGCATTATCTTCATGTTCCGTTCATGAAGCATAAGCTTGGATGAAAGGAGTGACTTTCTCGAATTCATGTGCACCTGATGTAAGTTGCCGCCGTGGATCCGAGAAAGATTGTTTTTGCTTTTATGGAATCGTCCCAAGTTGGTCATGCACATGTGTGAAGTACTCTATGGTTTGTAGGTTGGCTGCCTCCATTCTATATGGGTTTCCTAGCACACCAAGCCACTGGCTGATTTGTTCAAGGACAAGAAGTTCCTTCATAAGAGCTAATCCGGACTTATGTAAGGACTCCGATATCCTCGTTGATGGTTCCCAACCAGAACTCGGTAGTGTTTTATTGTAAGACTACCATGTGATCATGTCTGTCGGGGACAGCGTGTTCACATGTGTGTAGCAGAACCAGCTCATGTTTTGGAGCTTGCTATCGTAGCTCATTTCCCGAGAATCTCGCAACGTCATCTCGTCGAATTGTGTTGCAAACTCTCATTTTCTTCCTAGACTCGATGAGTCTAGAATATCCTGACACCAACCAGATCTGAATCTCAGGCGGATATGATGGTTGGAACATTTCCCAAGAACTATAATATTGATCCCTCGATAACTGGTAAAGTGGATGTCATGGCCAGCACACCCAGCCAGAAGACCTATTATTGTAGTATCTTGATTGAAGAAGTTGGCCACCTCCCCATAAGGATTTCGTAGGATTTAATCCAGTAGTTGTTTCCTTATGGTTTTTTGCGTTCCCGAAGTCCGACCTTTACTTGATGTTCTAGATATCAAACCATATGAATGGGATACACTAGAACATCAAGGAGAGCAGTAGAAGCGGAGCGCTAAATGTTCCTCGGTCGATCATCCAGATTTCGTCCCCTTGGCCTCGCTAAGGTGAAATCTGAGAAGGTGTTGTCTTCCTTTGCGTCTGCATCGTCCATCGCTATTCGTCATGGTAGTAAGTTGTGTTGCCAGGATCCTTGACACGGATATTGGTAAAACCTTGATGAATATGGAAATGCTCAAGTTCTTGAGAGCACGCACAAGCGCTAGGTGTTATCATGGGCACTAACTAGGTTTGCTCTCAGCTTCCTCGGTTATGTTATAACTTCTCAAACAGTGGACTCACTCTCTACTGTTGAGCTTCTTCCCAGTTACTAAAATCATCCCTTGTGTTGTTTTCAACAAGGTAATCCACATCATCCATTCTAGCCGAGTGTGTCGTTCTCCTGAACTCTGTCAAATGATCGTTCGTAATTTGCCCCAGGCTGGTATAAAGAGTTTCAATGATCTCTGAATCAAAGGTAATTCTTTTTGCCACTTAAGGGGATATTTCTACTAGTCACCTTTCCTAAGGTGCCCCGTTATGGGATCATGGCAACTATTTCCCTCGCTACTTTGAAACCCTCATCAAATTGTTCTTCCGCCCTTCCTGATGTGTGTTTTGCCTCTCAGCTCAAGAGATGTTTCTATGTCTCATCCTGTGAGTTGATTTTGTGATCATTAGGATGATCCATCCTTGTAGAGTGTCCCTGTCCTCGTGTTGGATGAAGTTCTCGAAAACAAAGACGTCAAGATCAATATGAAGCAATGAATCAACATCTTTGAGAAGGACAGTTGGATCGTGAAGATCGTGTTAGCTTTGTGTCCCCTCTGTCTTCTTACCTCACGTCTTGAATCTTGGGTCGAGATTCTTGTTTAGTGGGGGAGAGTTGTCACGTCCCTAGCCTTGCTATGCACTTGGACTATCTTGGTTGCTGCATCATGTTTAAACTTCATTTAAACTTGAAATGGGGATGTACAAAACCCTAGCACCAAATGGAATTCAAATAGGTTCAACCTAAAAATATTTTCAATGAACCTGAAATGCCCTTCATAAATGTTCATCATTTTTGTTTTGGTCCAGAACCTCTGCCAAAAATGGTGCACACATTTCTGGGTCATTAATGGATTTTTGAATTAACTCATACTGTATTTGAATTGGAGCTATTAATTCCTATAAATATTTGGTAGCTCCAAATATTCTGAAACTTACTGAGGGCCTCTGAAACAATTCAGTTACTGCCCACAAATATTTTCAGGATTTATAAAAATGATTTGGTTTATAAACTAAATCAAAACAAATTGCAAAAATAGAAAACAAAAATAAATAAAAAGGAAAGCACTTACCTGGAAACTTACCTGGCGCTCACCGAAGCCCACCTGGACGGCCCAACACTGTTGGCCAGCCCACAGGGGCATGCCCGTCTTCTTCCTTCAGCCAGTAGGCAGAGGAGAGGTGTGGCGCGCGCGCGTGGGGCTTCGGCCACCTCCTGCTTCGCCGTGTCGCGCTCTCCGTCAACCAATCCCGCGCCTGGAGACGCCTCGAAGCCCCTCTCGCCTCCCCCTCACTCGCTGCACTCTCTCCCCCCCCCCTCTGTTCCTCTCCCCGCAGCACACCCGGGCACGGCCGTCGCCGCTGCTCCCCGCCTGCGCGGCCACCACCGTCGCCTCGCTTAACCCCCATGGCAAAGAGGTTCCCCGCGTCCCCCTCGACCTCTACGCTGAAGCACACGACCGCAGGCGCCCCGAACCATTGCCATCGAGCTCGTCACCGCCGCATCTGGCCGCCGGAGGTCGTCGTCGAATCGCGCCGTCAAGGACGCCCCGAGCACACTGACCATCCCGTCGTCTCCGCTGTGAGTTTCTGCGTCTATTCCCCCTCTTCCCGAGCTCGTTTAGGCCCTGCAGCCGTCGTCCTTGTCGACCGAACTGCGCTGCCGCCGCCAAACCTCGTCGCCGGCCACTCTTCCGGTGACTCCAGCACCAACCGTCACCTCCCCTAGATGCGCCGCACTGCCAGCTTTCCAACGGGACCGCCCGCAGCCCAAATGGCCTCCTGTAGGTGAACCCCGAGCCACTCCGGTGCGCACTGCCGCGGATTTGGTCGCCGGCGTTAAGACGCTGGTGATGATGACATGGCCGCTTAATTAGGCACTAATCACATCTAGTTACCCCCTAACATACACTGACTGTGGGCCCTAGCCGTAGTCAAACCTCACTCAACGCTTGTTTTGACCGGGATTAGTTCCTGAGTCACTGACATGCGGGGCCCACCGGTCAGGTTTGACCCGGGTCAACCTGGTTGACCTGCTGACGCAATGTTGCTGTCATGCTGACGCGGTAATGGCTTTCTGGATTTAAAATAAATCAGGAAATTCCAGAAACTAGTATAAACTTCTAAAATTCATAGAAAATCAACCGTAACTCCAAATATAATAATTTATATATGAAAAATGAGCAGAAAAATCCAATCTATCCATCTGTACCATTCTCATGCATGTTAGAACAACTTATAGCTGCTGTTTAGGACAATTCAATTAAATGACATTTAAACCTTCACATATGTAGTTTGAATTTGAATCTTGGATTCAAACCAACTTCATTTAACTTTGTTGCTAGCTGCATTAGCTCAAAACACCAGCATGTTGCCATGTCATGAACATGCATCATAATGTGCATTGCATTGATTGTGTTTCCTCTCTGTTGCCGGTAATTGTTCCCTCTCCGTAGACGTGGTTCCGATGATGAGATCGATGACACCGATGAAGAGCTATATTATCTTCAGAAGTGCCAGGCAAGCAAAACCCCCTTGTTCATTCCGATACAATCCCACTCTCTCGCTCCTGCTCTCTTTTACTGCATTAGGCCAACAACGAGATATTTGTTATTTGCTGCGGTAGCTGAACCCCTTTATCCTTTGCATGACCTGTCATTGCCACAGTAAATAGATGAAACCCACTAGCATGAGTAGGAGTTGTTTGAGCCCTGATGTGCCTACTCATCCATGTTTGTTTGTCATGCCTGCTACTGCTTAGAGTTGAGTCAGGTCTGATTCATCGGGGATGAACTGGAGGTGTGCGAACATGTCCTATTGTTGGGAGCTAAGGGTGTGAACACGATTTGGTAAAGGTAGCGGTGAGAGGCCATGTAGGAGTACATGGTGGGTTGTCTCATTGCGGCCGTCCTCAGGAACTGAGTTCTGTGTTTGTGATCCATGATCAGTTACTACCACACATTGGGCTCCGGGCACTCCAAGCTCTCTCGACTTATTAATCAACTTGATCTCTGTCCAGGAGTTGCAACTAGTTTCTGGTGTTTGTAGGTAGTGTTAGTAGTCTACCAAGTGGCACCCGGTACAGGTGGGCTTGCACAGACTAGGCACAGTGGCCCGGTGTACCAAGTGGCACCCGGATGGTGGACTTGGGAACCCTGCACACATCGTTTGGGGCCGTGAGCGACACCCCGGCCGGATCTCCTTGCGGATGGAACCCGAATAGGCGATAAACCTGGACGAGAGACTTGTGTGGTTAGTCAGGTCGTGGCCGACACCCTCGCCGGGCTTCCGCTTGAAGGTTGCCGAGTACATGTCGTGTAAACGGCGGTAAGTGGTGAGAGCGTGTGTGAAGAAGTACACCTCTGCAGGGTTAATATGATCTATTCGAATAGTCATGTCCGCGGTAAAGGACTTCTGGGTTGCCTGTACAGTTCATAGATAACTTGAAGTGGATACTCTAAAATACGCAAGATAAGCGTGAGTGCTATGGATGGCGTTCTCGTAGGGAGACGGGAGCGGATCCATAGTGGTGTATTGATATGGTGAATATGTGGACTCGTGTGCGCCACCTCAAAAGAGTTACTTGCAGTCGTAGTTCAGGATAGCCACCGAGTCAAAGCTGGCTTTCTGCAGTTAAACCCCACCATCCCCTTGTTGATAATGATGCATGTGTAGTTAGATTTGATGTAAGTCTTGCTGGGTACATTTGTACTCACGTTGCTTAATTTATGTTTTTGCAGAGAGACTTCAGTCTCGCTAGTAGTACCGCGTGGACTTCGACGTTTAGCTTGTTACCTCAGCTACGATCTTGAGCCCTCGGCAGGATCTGATAGACAGTCAGGCTTTCAGCCTTTTTCATTTATAGATGTCTGTACCCAGACATGTTAAGCTTCCGCTTGTGCTTTGACTTGTATGCTCTGAATGTTGGGTCATGAGACCCATGTTTGTAATATCTCTCTCCTCGGAGCCTATTGAATAAAATACTTGAGTTGTAGAGTCATGTTGTGATGCCATGTTGTATTTGCACATATCGAGCATATTGTGTGTATGTTATTGAAATGCTTGGTATGTGTGGGATCTGACTATCTAGTTGTTTATCCTTAGTAGCCTCTCTTACTGGGAAATGTCTCCTAGTGCTTCCACTGAGCCATGGTAGCTTGCTACTGTTCCGGAACACTTAGGCTGGCTGGCATGTGTCCTTCTTCGATCCTGTGTCTGTCCCTTCGGGGAAATGTCACGCGATGAATTCCGGAGTCCTGTTAGCCCGCTACAGCCCGGTTCACCGGAGTCCTGCTAGCCCAGTGCTACAGCCTGGATTCACTCGCTGATGACCGACACGTTCGATGCTGGGTCATGGATGCCTGTCCCTATAAGTTTGTGCCACTTTGGGTTTACGACTAGCCATGTCAGCCCGGGCTCCTTATCATATGGATGCTAGCGACACTATCATATACGTGTGCCAAAAGGCGCAAACGGTCCCGGGCAAAGGTAAGGCGACACCCATGGTAATACCGTGCGTGAGGCCGCAAAGTGATATGATGTGTTACATGCTAGATCGGTGTGGCATTGAGTCGGGGTCCTGACAGTAAGGCACGGTTCGCAAGTATCAAATGATTCATAATCAAGTGATTACAAAAGTCCATATTTATGGAGTTTCTTCATGCGCTTTACGTTGATATGACCCAAACGGCAGTGCCACAAATAAGTTGCACTATCATTATGAACTTTGCATCTTTTGGCATCAATATTATGAATATGTGTATCATCACGATCAAGATTCAACAGAAGTAGACCACTCTACAAGGGTGCATCACCATAAAAGATATTACTCATATAAATAGAACAACCATTATTATCTGATTTAAATGAATAATCATCTTGCACTAAACAAGATCTCAACGCTGGCACCAAATAACAATTATTCAGGTCTAAAACTAATCCCGAAGGTAGATGTAGAGGTAGCATGCCGATGGCGATCACATCAACCTTGGAACCATTTCCGACGCGCATCGTCACCTCGTCCTTAGCCAATCTTTGTTTAATCTGTAGTCCCTGCTTCGAGTTACAAATATGAGCAACCGAACCGGTATCAAATACCCAGGCACTAATACGAGAATTGGTAAGGTACACATCAATAACATGTATATCAAATATACCTTTGTTCACTTTGCCATCCTTCTTATCCGCCAAATACTTGGGGCAGTTCTGCTTCCAGTGACCAGTCCCTTTGTAGTAGAAGCACTCAGTTTCAGGCTTGGGTCCATTCTTAGGTTTCTTCCCGGGAGTGACAACTTGCTTGTCAGTATTTTTGAAGTTCCCTTTCTTTTTACCCTTGCCCTTTTTCTTGAAACTAGTGGTCTTGTTAACCATTAACACTTGATGATCCTTCTTGATTTCTACCTCCGCGGCTTTTAGCATCGCGAAGAGCTTGGGAATAGTCTTTTCCATCCCTTGCATATTGTAGTTCATCACGAAGCCTTTGTAGCTTGGTGGCAGTGATTGAAGAACTCTGTCAATGACACAATCATCTCGAATATTAACTCCCAGCTGAGTCAAGTGATTATGGTACCCAGACATTCTGAGTATGTGCTCACTAACAGAACTATTCTCCTCCAGCTTGTAGCTATAGAACTTGTTGGAGACATCATATCTCTCAACTCGGGCATTTGCTTGAAATATCAACTTCAACTCTTGGAACATCTCATACGGTCCATGACGTTCAAAATATCTTTGAAGTCCTGATTCTAAGCCATAAAGCATGGCACACTGAACTAATCAGTAGTCATCAGATCAAGCTTGCCAGGCGTTCACAACGTCAGCTTCTGCTCCTGTAGCAAGCCTTGCACCAAGCGTTGCATCAAGGACATAATTCTTTTTGTGCAGTAATGAGGATAATCCTCAAGTTACAGACCCGGTCCGTGTAGTTGTTGCCATCATCTTTCAACTTAGCTTTCTCCAGGAACACATTAAAATTCAAAGGAACGGTAGCATGGGCCATTGATCTACAACATAGATATGCACAAAACTATCAGGACTAAGTTCATGATAAATTAAGTTCAATTAATCATATTACTTAAGAACTCCCACTTAGATAGACATCCCTCTAGTCATCTAAATGATACGTGATCCAGATCAACTAAACCATGTCCCATCATCCCGTGAGATGGAGTAGTCTTCAATGGTGAACATCACCATGTTGATCATATCTACTATGTGATTCACGTTCGGCCTTTCGGTCTCCAGTGTTCGAGGACATATCTGTATATGCTAGGCTCGTTAAGTTTAACCTGAGTATTCCGCGTGTGCAAATCTGGCTTGCACCCGTTGTATTTGAACGTAGAGCTTATCACACCCGATAATCATGTGGTGTCTCAGCACGAAGAACTTTAGCAATGGTGCATACTCGGGGAGAACACTTATACCTTGAAATTTAGTGAGGGATCATCTTATAATGCTACCGATGTACTAAGCAAAATAAGATGCATAAAAGATAAACATCACATGCAATCAAAAATATGTGACATGATATGGCCATGATCATCTTGTGCTCATGATCTCCATCACCGAATCAATGTCATGATCTCCATCGTCACCGCCTTGACACCTTGATCTCCATCATAGTGTCGTGGTCGTCTCGCCAACCATTGCTTCTACGACTATCACTACCGCTTAGTGATAAAGTAAAGAAATTACATAGCGCTTGTATTTCACACTATAAAGCGACAACCATATGGCTCCTGCCAGTTGCCGATAACTTTTACAAAACATGATCATCTCATACAACAATCTTTATATCACATCATGTCTTGACCATATCACATCACAACATGCCCTGCAAAAACAAGTTAGATGTCCTCTACTGTCGGATTTCGGGTTCCGGCAGACCCTTGAGGTTCGAACTCTGGGGTGCTCGCAAAGATCTCCCCCCTACCAACTCACGTCTTGAAGCCTCACAAGAAATCTAGGCTACACGATGAACAACACAAGGGACGCAAGGTTTATACTAGTTCGGGCCACCGTTGTGGTGTAATACCCTACTCTAGTTTGTGGTATGGTGGATTGCCTCAGGGGCTGATGATGAACAATACAAGAGAAGAACAGCCTCGCAAGGGATGTTCTTGTGGTGGTGTTGTCCCTTTGGAGGGGTCGATTCCAGATTGCCCCTATGTTATGGTGCCTTGTCCTATATATAGAGAGGGAGGCCCTGGTCCTTTTCCCCAAATATTGAGCGGTAAGGGCGCCAACAATTGGCCATTTTGAAGGGGAACATCTAGTACACTTATCCTGAATAAAGTTTGTCTTCGACTGCCAAAGACCCTGACGATGGCGCCGTCTTGGGCTCCACGGTGACCTCCATCCTGCCGCTCTGCTGGTCTTGGTCTTGTTGCACCGAAACGGTAACTTTTGCCTGATGCCTTGGCCTGTGCTTGCTCCCTTTGCACCAAAGGGGAAACAAGGACACTGCGCAGGCCGGCGCCCGCCTGGCCTCGATCATCATGGCTTGCGTCATGGGCACCTCGCAAGGTACCCCTGCCTTGATCTCTCCACCTCCTCGCGAGCCTGCCTGACGAGGTTGCTCCTGAGGAAGATTCATGTCGCCCGTCCCGCGAGGCTTGGCCCCTCGCGAGGGTCTTGAGCTTGAGCTGATGAAGGTGGGCCGCACTGGGTCGTTGCTTGAGCCACGCCGTAGGCCGCAGGCAGGCAAGTCTGGGGACCCCCGTTCCCAGAACGCCGACAGTAGCCCCCGGGCCCAAGGCGCGCCCGAACTTGGCTTAGCAGAGAAGCGAAGGGGCAAGTGCGAAGCACCGCGGGCCCCAACAACCTATGGCCTTGGGCGCCGCGTGGCGGTTGATTGGACGTGGGCGTCTCCGCTTCCCCACGACACCTAGGCAACCGTCCGACAAGACAAGTCCCTGCACGCAAAACGGGTCATGATTACCTGTGATCATGGAGGCCGACGGTTGGCCTCCTCCGGCTATAAGTACGGAACGGCGCGAGCTCTTCCAGTCCATCTTCCCTTGCTCCGCCTCTTCTTCTTCACCTCTCCCCCTCGGTTTGTCCCGTCTCATGGCACCCACGAAGAGGTTTTCGGCCGCGGAGAAGGGGAAGGCCCGCCGGGAGGGGCCTGACTCTCCTCCAGCCAAGCGCGGCCGGGGCCACCCTCGCAAGCATCCCACGACTCCCGCGAAGACTACCCGGGGCCTTGGCGGAGGCCACTTGATCGGCGGGGGGAGACACGCCATGGCTGCGCGGCCTCCCCGCCCTCAATTCCCTTCTGCGGAGGTGCTGCCGGAGTTCGTCGTCTGGTCGAAAGATCCGGCTGATACTTGGCTTCAGCTCCCTCGCTTCTTTGCCGGTGAGCTACCGGTTGGTGCCACGAGCAGGCTATGGCTCCAGGCGGATGGTTGCTGCAGCAGGGCCTCTTGGGTGGCGGTGGAAGTTTCCGCTGCGGGGAACATGGCGCTGACTCATGGCTGGCAGACATTTGCCCGCGCGCGTGGCCTCGGCAAGCGATGCACTCTCCACTTCAAGTTTGACGGCGACGCCACCCTCTTCTTGAGGGTGTTCGGGGGAGACGGCCGTCGTGTTGGGTGCTGCCCCGAAGGTTGGGCACGCGCCCTGCGGCGCCCGCAGCTCTCCAAGCTTCAGCGACTCCTCCTCCGATGGCAGCTCCTCTAGCGGCGGCCGTTACCAACCACCATGCCGTCGTGCTTGCTTCGAGGGGGGAGGTGGATCGTCTCACCACCCCGCCCAAGTGAAGCGTGAAGAGGAGACCGCTTGAGCTCCAGAGGGTGATGCGGATCTTCTTCTTCGGGTTGTAGCCGGTCGAGCCGCGCCTATTTTGTTTTATCTGCACAGAGAGAGATGTATGAAGCCCCGCGGGGGTGTGCTAGACTATCACTTTTAATTATCATGTTGTTCCTCTTATTTCCGTGTTGTGCTATGGTGCCGCGTGCTCGTGCATAGGAACAACTTAGCTCAGTAGGAGGGCTTGTAGCGGCGTTAGCCTCGGGAGGCTCCGACCAGAGGCCATGCCATGGGTCTCGGGTCCTGCAAAAGAAACTTGCCGGAGGGTTAGGTTTGAGTTCCCGGCCGCTGGGGTGACCAACTCGAGCCCAGTGTCCGCGTCGTGATGCCCGTGGGGCATTGACGGGGAGGAGTGCTCCCGCAGCGAACTTAGGTCGAGGAACCCCACAAAATTAAACCAAGCGACGCTCGCGAGGGTGACCGCGCAGCCTCCCTCGCGAGGGTTGCGAAAGGAAAACAGGTTCAAGCGAAGGGAAAAGACGGAAAACACGGGCTGGGCACCGCACAACACTGAAAGCAACTCCAACTAAAGCTTCAAACAAAGAAGAACTAATCAACTGCAGAAAGTAAATGAAAAGCCGCTTTCGGCACCTAATCTAGTCTTCGACCTCTTCTCACCAGCGCGGAGCTAAGTGCTGCCACTGGGCGTGGGCGGGAGCCCTCGAGGCCCTGGGCGGCACTCCGGAGACTCCGGGGCGTGTACAGCCCCACTCATTATTACGTGAGAGTGTCACGGGCGGCAAGCTTCACAGGCATTGGCCTTCTTCATTTTCACCGGGCCTTTTCTTGAGGGGGGAGCTTCATAGGCATTGGCCTTCTTCACAGGCACCGGGCCTTTTCCCAAAGCGGCAAGCTTCACAGGCATTGGCCTTCTTCACAGGCTCCGGGCCTTTTCCATAGGCACTGGGCCTTGCTCAAGGGTAGAACCTCCGGGGGTGTTGAATGTTCCACGCGTTCGGGATGGGCACCCCCTCCTGGGTCTCCAAGCGCGCTGAGCCAGGCCTGGAAACATGAACAACCTTGAACGGGCCCTCCCACATGGGAGAGAGCTTGTGCAGCCCTTCCCTGGAGAGGACCCGTCTGAGCACGAGGTCCCCTACCTCAAGAGTCCTGGGGCGGATGTTGCGGCAGTGGTATCATCGCAGCGCCTGTTGATATCTTGCCACCCGCAGCACAGCCTCTCAGCGGTGTTCCTCCCCTAGCACGAGATCCATCCTCCGCATGGCATCGTGTTGCGACTCATCGAACGCCAGGACTCGTGCGGAGCAACGCTTGACCTCGTGAGGGAGGACGGCTTCAGCTCCGTAGACGAGGAAGAATGGAGTTTCTCCAGTCAACTTGGTTGCGGTCGTGCGGATAGACCACAGCACAGACTAGAGCTCGTTGTACCAGCCCTTGTTGCAAGCCTCCAGCTTCTTCTTGAAGGTCCTGGTCTTGAGGCCCTTCAGGACCTCCGCGTTGGCTCGCTCAGCCTGGCTGTTGCTTCGAGGATGTGCCACTGAAGCGTAGCATATCTGCATTCCAAGATTAGCACAGTATGTTTTAAAGAGATTGCTGGTGAACTGCGAACCGTTGTAGGTGATGATGCGATTAGGCACCCCGAATCGGCTCACGAGGCCCTTGATGAACTTGACTGCGGAGCCTGCAGGGATGGTGCGGACAGCTTCCACCTCAGCCCACTTGGTGAATTTGTCGGCGGCGACGTAGAGGTAGCGATAGCCCCCTGGCGCCCGAGGAAATGGGCCTAGAATGTCCAGCCCCCAAACCGTGAATGGCCATGAGAGGGGTATGGTCTGCAGGCCTTGAGCCGGCTGGGGGATCTGCTTTGCATGGAATTGGCAGGCTTCATATGCCGTCACCAGCTCGACGGCGTCGTTGAGTGTTGTGGGCCAGTAGAACCCGCTGCGGAACGCCTTGCCAACAAGGGTTCGTGATGATGAGCGGTGTCCACAGTCTCCACTGTGTATGTCTGCCAACCGCTCCTTCCCCTGTTCACTGGAAATGCAATGTAGGGACACGTTGTTCGGTCGCTTCCGGTAAAGCTCTCCATCTTGAATGCAGTATGCCGTGGCTTGCAGTGCCACACGTTCTGCGTCTTCCTCCTTCTCCGGCAAAGTCCCTTTTGTTAAGTAGCTCTTGAGTTCCACGATCCAACACCCCTCCTGAGGCTCCAGTGCCAGGAGCAAGCGCACTCCCGAGGTCGATCCACAAGCCGGGGCTCCCGAGGCAGGCGGCTGGGGGAGCTCCGCCTGAGGTTGTGCTCTGCTCGACGTGGTGGCACCGCCAAGGGCTTAAAGAGCCTCTCTTCGAAGACTCCGGGCTCCTGAGGCAGCCGTCTGGATGCCCTTTTCGCGATGTCATCAGCTTCCTGGTTGGTGCCGCACGGCACATGATGCAACTCCAAACCCCAAAACTGCTTCTCAATTTTGCGAACCTCTGCTAGATAAGCCTCCATGTGCTCGTCTTTCGGCTCATACACCTTGTTGGAGAAGTTGACGAGGAGTTGGGAATCGCCCTTGATGACGAGGCGCTTCACCCCCAGGGCCACCGTAGCTTTCAGGTCTGCTATCAGCCTCTCGTATTCCGCTATATTGTTGGACACCTTTTCCCCATGCTGGAAACAGAGTTGCATGGCGTAGTAGAGCTTGTCCTGAGTGGGGGATATGAGCACTGCACTGGCCCCCGCGCCATGTCGTGAGAAAGCTCCATCGAAGTACATAACCCAGCCGTCCGGCGCCTCACTTCCCGGGGAAAGCGAATGGTCCTCGCCTGCCTCGAGCCCTGGTGCCTCTGTCCATTCTGCTACAAAATCTGCAAGTGCAGCTCCCTTAACGACCCTAGTCGTGCTGAACTCCAGCTGAAACGCTTGTAGCTCGATGTTCCATTTGGTGACCCTTCCTGCTGAGTTGGGACTCCTGAGCACCCTTTCCAACGGGTATGCTGAGACAACCTTGACTGGATGATCCTGGAAGTAGTGCCGCAGCTTCCGTGAGGCCACTAACAGCGCGAGCAGGAGCTTCTGAGGCATGGGGTACCACGCCCTTGTGTCCCTCAGCACCGTGCTGACGAAGTACACGGGATGCTCGACGAGGGCGGGCGCAACGACGAAGTCCGCACCCTCCGAGGAATCGGGCGTCTCCTGAGGCACAAGAGTCCCCAGCTCTTGACAAACTGGTGGAGCCCCCTCAGCCGCGAGGACGCCTCCTTGCTGAGGTTGACTTGTATCTGCTGAAGTCGTGACCCCCGAGGGGCCTTCCTGCCGTGGAGTTGTCGCAACTTGTGCGGTGTTGGTCCGGTGCTCCTCCCGGACGGCCACCAGAGTGGCGCTAGTGGAGTATGGTGTGGCGGCGAGATAAAGCAGCAGGGGCTCCTCTGAGCGCGGCGCTACCATCACGGGAGGGCTGGTCAGGTACCTCTTGAGGTCTTGGAACGCTTTGTCAGCCTCTCGAGTCCATTCGAACGGGCCCTTCTTCTTCATTAGCTTGAAGAAGGGCAAAGCGTGTTCCCCTAGCTTGGAGATGAAGCGCCCTAGTGCAGTTACCCGCCCAGCAAGCTTCTGCATTTTCCTGAGAGTTCGCGGAGGACTCATGTCTTCAATTGCCTTGACCTTCTCTGGAGTATCCTCGATACCTCTGTGGGACACGAGGAAACCCCGGAGCTTGCCAGAGGGTACACCGAACACGCACTTCTCTGGGTTGAGTCGCAAGTCCACTTCATGCAGGCTCATGAAGGTTTCTTCCAGGTCTTTTATTAGGGTCTTCGCCTCCCGAGACTTTACCACTATGTCATCGACATATGCCTTAGCGTTCCTCCCGAGCTGCCGGCCTAATGTGATGTGCATCATCCGCTGGAAGGTTGCGCCCGCGTTGCGCAATATGAACGGCATGCAGGTGTAGCAGTACACCCCGCACAGGGTCAGAAAAGCCGTCTTCTCCACATCTTCGACCGCCATCTTGATTTGGTGATAGCCTGAGAAGGCATCCAAAAAAGCACAACAGGTTGCACTCAGCGGTAGAGTCGACGATCTGGTCGATGCGAGGGAGCGGGAACGGATCCTGTGGGCAGGCCTTGTTGAGGTTGGTAAAATCGACGCACATGCGCTCCTTCCCCCTTTTCTTCGGCACAACGACAGGGTTCGCCAGCCACTCCGGGTATCGGACCCCGCGAATGACTCCTGCGGCCTCCAACTTGCGGGTTTCTTGGACAATGAAAGCTTGCTTCTCGGTGGACTGTCATCTTGCCTTTTGCTTCACCGGGCGTATGTTGGGACATACGTTCAGGTGGTGCTCGATCATCTGCCTAGGGACCCCTGTCAGCTATTTGGGCTCCCACGCGAACACCTCCTTGTTCGCGCGCAGGAACCTCACCAGGGTCTCCTCTTGCTTGGGATCTAGATTGGCGCCTATGGTGAAGGTGGCACCGGAGGACCCATCCTCGTCGACTGGTATTTGCTTGGTTTCTGCCTTGTCTTGGGTGAACAACTGCTTCTTCTTGGTGGGTGCAGCCCCCTTAGCTTTGAGGGGATCGGCACTGGCGGGCTGCGCTGCTGCGGCAGTCTTGAAGGCGAGCTTGAGTGCATGCAGGGCATCCTTTGCATCTCCATCTATGGTGAGGACACCACTGCTCCCGGGCATTTTCATCAGATTGTAAGCCGGGTGGGTTGCTACCATGAACTGGGCCAAAGCTGGGTAGCCGAGGATGGCGTTGTATGGGAGGCCGATGCGGGCGACGTCAAAGTCGACCAGCTCCGTGCGGAAGTTGGCTTGGGTGCCGAACGTCACCGGGAGGCGGATCTGCCCCAGAGAGCCGGTGGGGCTGCCCTCGACGCCCAAAAAGAGCTGGCTGGGGCGGAGTCGCTCTAGCGGCACATGGAGGAGACTGAAGGCCTCGATCGAGAGCACATTGAGGCCGGCTCCGCCGTCTATGAGGGTCCTGGTGATGGCCACCTGGCAGATAGTAGGAGTACATAGCATTGGGAGTGCGCCCGAGCAAGCGGTGTTGGCGGGGTGATCATCCAAGATGAAGGTCAAGTCGGCCTTGGGTGACGTCCATCCTGGAGGAGCTGGGCGGCGAGTCTGGGCAGCGCCGACTTGACAGATGAACGGCTTGATGTGGCGGCTCGTGGATGGTGCTTGCGAGCCCCCTTGGAGTGCCGCGACGACCGGGAGAACCGGGGCCGCATGATGGGTGAGGAAGAGGCCGCGCAGCTCCTCCCAGGAGCCTACTGAAGACGCTGGCAGATGGAGCAACCACATGCGTGGGACGCCGGTGAGTGCCATGGGCAGCCAGTTGGCCATGACCCAGCCATCGCCTCTGATCTTGAGGATGGCCTCTTCATATGCCAGCAAGAAGGCTAGCGGATCTGCCACGCTGTCGTAGCGCGGCGGCATCTCTGTCTTGAACTTGTTCGGCCACCGCCCCTATCGCAACGCGGGGGTCAGAGCCCGGAGCCCCCAGGGCCAAGGGCTGGCCTCCGCGGCCAGAGCGGGCGGCGTGTCGTCGGCCATGAGGGTGAAGCGCAGGGTTGATGGAGAACGGCTGCTGACAGGGAGAGCTCTGGCGCACCCCTACCTGGCGCGCCAAATGTCGGATTTTGGGTTCCGGCAGACCCTTGAGGTTCGAACTCTAGGGTGCACACGAAGATATCCCCCCTACCAACTCACGTCTCGAAGCCTCGCAAGGAATCTAGGCTACACGATGAACAACACAAGGGACGCAAGGTTTATACTAGTTCGGGCCACTGTTGTGGTGTAATACCCTACTCTAGTTTGTGGTGTGGTGGATTTCCTCAGGGACTGATGATGAACAATACAAGAGAAGAACAGCCTCGCGAGGGACGTTCTTGTGGTGGTGTTGTCCCTTTGGAGGGGTCGATTCCAGATTGCCCCTATGTTATGGTGGCTAGTCCTATATATAGAGAGGGAGGCCCTGGTCCTCTTCCCCAAATATTGAGCGGGAAGGGCGCCAACAATTGGCTATTTTGAAGGGGAACATCTAGTACACTTATCCTAACTAAAGTTGGTCTTCGACTGCCAAAGACCCTGACGATGACGCCGTCTTGGGCTCCACGATGACCTCCATCCTGCCGCTCTGCTGGTCTTGGTCTTGTTGCACTGAAACGGTAACTTTTGCTTGATGCCTTGGCCTGTGCTTGCTCCCTTTGCACCAAAGGGGAAACAAGGACACTACACAGGCCGGCGCCCGCCTAGCCTCGATCGTCATGGCTTGCGTCATGGGCACCTTGCGAGGTACCCCTGCCTTGATCTCTCCGCCTCCTCGTGAGCCTGCCTGACAAGGCTGCTCCTGAGGAAGCTTCCTGTCGCCCGCCCCGCGAGGCTTGGCCCCTCGCAAGGGTCTTGAGCTTGAGCTGATAAAGGTGGGCCGCACTGGGCCGTTGCTTGAGCCACGTCGCAGGCTGTAGGCAGGCAAGTCTGGGGACCCCTATTCCCAGAACGCCGACATCTACTTTGTTTGTTGCAAGTTTTACGTGGCTGCTATGGGCTGCTAGTATGAACCGTGCATACCGACGACACAAAAACCACAACATGATTTATCAAGTTTGCTCTTTTAACCTTCAACAAGGACCAGCCACAATCAAATTCGATTCAACTAAAGTTGGAGAAACAGACACCTGTCAGCCACCTTTATGCAAAACTAGTTGCATGTCTATCGATGGAACCAGTCTCATGAACGTGGTCATATAAGGTTAATCCGGTCCACTTCATCCAACAATACCACTGAATCAAAATAAGACATTGGTGGTAAGTGATACGTCTCCAACGTATCTATAATTTATGAAGCATTCATGCTATTTTATTATCTGTTTTGAATGATTATGGGCTTTATTATACACTTTTATATTACTTTTGGGACTAACCTATTAACCGGAGGCCCAACCCATATTGCTGTTTTATTGCCTGTTTCAGTATTTCGAAGAAAAGGAATATCAAACGGAGTACAAACGGAATCAAACCTTCGGCAACGTGATTTTTTGGAAGAATATCACCCAGGAGACTTGGAGTTCACGTCAGAAGACCCTCGAGGAGGCCAGGAGATAGGAGGGCTCCCCCCCTACTGGGTGCGCCCCCCTGTCTCGTGGGCCCCTCGAGCACCTCCCAGCTGACTTCTTTTGCCTATATAAGCCTACGTACCCTAAAACTTCGAATATTAAGATAGATCAGGAGTTCCGCCGTCGCAAGCCTCTGTAGCCACCAAAAACCTCTCGGGAGCCCGTTTCGGCACCCTGCCGGAGGGGGATCCATCACCGGTGGCCATCTTCATCATCCCTGCGATATCCATGACGAGGAGGGAGTAGTTCACCCTCGAGGTTGAGTGTATGTACCAGTAGCTATGTGTTTGATCTCTCTCTCTCTCGTGTTCTTTCTCGTGTTCCCTCTATGGCACGATCTTGATGTATCCTGAGCTTTGCTATTGTAATTGGATCTTATGATGTTTCTCCCCCTCTACTCTCTTGTGATGAATTGAGTTTTCCCTTTGAAGTTATCTTATCGGATCAAGTCTTTTATGAGAACACTTGATGTATGTCTTGCCGTGCTTATCTGTGGTGACAATGGGATATCATGTGTGTTTTGGTGACCAACTTGCGGGTTCCGCCCATGAACCTATGCATAGGGGTTGGCACACGTTCTTGACTCTCTGGTAGAAACTTTGGGGCACTCTTTGAAGTACTTTGTGTTGGTTGAATAGATGAATCTGAGATTGTGTGATGCATATCGTATAATCATGCCCATGGATACTTGAGGTGACAATGGAGTATCTAGGTGACATTAGGGTTTTGGTTGATTTGTGTCTTAAGGTGTTATTCTAGTACGAACTCTTGAATAGATTGATCCGAAAGAATAACTTTGAGGTGGTTTCGTACCCTACCATAATCTCTTCGTTTGTTCTCCGCCATTAGTCGCTTTGGAGTGACTCTTTGTTGCATGTTGAGGGATTGTTATATGATCTATCTATGTTATTATTGTTGGGAAAACTTGCACTAGTGAAAGTATGAACCTTAGGCCTTGTTTCCTATCATTGCAATACCATTTACGCTCACTTTTATCGCTTGCTACCTTGCTGTTTTTATAATTTAAGATTACAAATACCTTTATCTACCATCCATATTGCACTTGTATCACCATCTCTTCGTCGAACTAGTGCACCTATACAATCTACCATTGTATTGGGTGTGTTGGGGACACAAGAGACTCTTTGTTATTTGGTTTCAGGGTTGTTTGAGAGAGACCATCTTCATCCTACGCCTCCTACGGATTGATAAACCTTAGGTCATCCACTTGAGGGAAATTTGCTACTGTCCTACAAACATGTGCACTTGCAGGCCCAACAACGTCTACAATAAGAAGGTTGTGTAGTAGACATCAAGCTCTTTTCTGGCGCCGTTGCCAGGGAGGCTAGGTAAACGGCACTCACACCCCGTCAACTAAGCTCTTTTCTGGCGTCGTTGCCGGGGAGGTGAGTGCTTGAAGGTATATCTTTAGATCTTGCAATCGAATCTTTTTGTTTCCTGTTTTATCACTAGTTTAGTTCATAAAAGAAAACTACCAAAAAATGGAGTTGAGTTTGTCTCTTACGCTTCGTCTTTTTAATATCTTTCGTGAGAATGATGGAAAGGAAAATTGTGCTCAAGTGCTAGAAGAAGAATGCATTAGAATGTTTGATACTAAATCTTTGAATGATGAGCATGATCGCAATGTTGTTAGTATGAATTCCTTGAATATCCATGATGCTAATGATATGCAAAGCCACAAGCTTGGGGAAGTTATGTTTGATGAAGATGATATTTTTTGTCCCCCAAGTTTTGATGAGAATATTTATTATGATGAAAGCATGCCTCCTATTTAAGATGATTATATTGATGAAAGTGGGTTTGGAAGAGTGTCAACTTTAGGTAGTATTGATCCCACTATTTTGGAGGATATTGAATCTTATTGTGATGAACATGAAAGTGGATCTGGAAGAGTGTCAACTTTATTTAGTGATGATTCCACTATTTCGGAAGAGGTTCCAATTGATTATGAGAACAAAGTTGCTATCTATGATGATTATTGTGATGACTTGTATGCTATTATGAATAAAAATAACCATGAAACTTGTCATCATGATTTTAGTTTTCAATTGGATTACGCCTCACATGATAATTATTTTGTTGAGTTTGCTCCCACCATTCCGAATAAGAAGAATTTTGCTTATGTGGAGAGTAGTAAATTTTCTATGCTTGTAGATCATGAAAAGAATGTTTTAGGTGCTGGTTATATTGTTGAATTCATTCATGATGCTACGGAAAATTATTATGAGAGAGGAACATATGCTTGTAGGAGTTGCAATAATGTCAAGTTTCCTCTCTATGTGTTGAAAGTTTTGAAGCTATGCTTGTTTTACTTTCCTATGCTAGTTGATTATTGTTCCCATAAGTCGTTATCTCACAAAATCCCTATGCATAGGAAGTGGGTTAGACTTAAATGTGCTAGTCATATGCTTCATGATGCTCCCGTTATGTTTCAACTCTTATCTTTTATGTGAGCATCATTGCCATCATCATGCCTAGCTAGAAAGGCATTAAAGAAAAACGCTTGTTGGGAGACAACCAAATATTTATCCTTACTGTTTTTGTGTGTTAACATGATTATGCTACTGTAGTAATCATGTTCTATAGCTTTTGTTTCAATAAAGTGCCAAGTAGAACCTTTGGGAAGACTTGGGTGAAGTCTTTATGATCTTGCTGTAAAAAACAGAAACTTTAGCGCTCACGAGAATAGCTTCCATTTTTTACTGGAGGCAGATTTTAGGTTGATTCTTTTTGAAGGTGATTAATAGAAAAATTCCTCAGGACAATAAATTCATTTCAGATTTTTTAGAGTTATAGAAGTATAATTATACATATTACTACAGACTGTTCTCTTTTTGACAGATTCTGTTTTCATTGTGGTGTTTGCTTATTTTGATGAATCTATGAGTAGTATCGGAGGGTATGAACCATAGAGAAGTTATAATACAGTAGATATTACACCAATATGAATAAATAATGAGTTCATTACAGTACCTTAAAGTGGTGGTTTGTTGTCATATACTAACGGAGCTTACGAGTTTTGTTTTGAGTTTCGTGTTGTGAAGTTTTCAAGTTTTGGGTAAGGATTCGATGGACTATGGAATAAGGAGTGGAAAGAGCCTAAGCTTGGGTATGCACAAGGCACCCTAAGGTAATATTCAAGGACAACCAAGCAACTAAGCTTGGGGATGCCCCGGAAGGCATCCCCTCTTTCGTCTTTGTTCATCGGTAACTTTACTTGGAGCTATATTTTTATTCACCACATGATATGTGTTTTACTTGGAGCGTCATTTTATTTTGTTAGTTTTTGCTTTATGTTAGTTAGAATAATGTTTTTCATCTTTATTTTCAATAAAAATGTCAAGGATAGCCTTTACCATGCTTATTTTGCATGTATACATGTTGCTGTTTCAAAACAGAAAGTTTACCGCTGTTGCAAAAATTCCCTAGAAAAGTCAGAGAGTGATATAATGTTCAATCTTTTTGAATAATGAGATCTGATAAACCTTATACAGCATAGTATTTTTCTTTTAATTTTTGGAGTTAGGTAAGTATGATGAATCTTGCATTCTTTACAGACTATACTGTTTTGGCAGATTGCTGTTATGTTTGCATTGTTTGCATATGTTGCTTGTGTAATATTTCTATTTGAGGATAGGAGTGTTAAATATGAAGAGCCATTTAGTATGCAATGTTCAATAATAATTTAAGTGATTTTTTACAGTAGAAAATGATAAGGTTTTGCATTGGTTTACACTAACCTATCTCACGAGTTCTTGTTGAGATTGTTGTGAATGAAGCTTTTGATAAAAAGAGAAACCATGATATGAGAGGAATTAAGGAGACACAAAAGTTCAAGCTTGGGGATGCCCAAGGCACCCCAAGATAATATTTCAAGAAGTCTCAATCATCTAAGCTTGGGGATGTCCCGGTAGGCATCCCACCTTTCTTCTTCGACAATCATCGGTTAGTATCGGTTGAGCCTAAGTTTTTGCTTCTTCACATGAGTCGTGCTATCCTTGCAATGCCATTTTGTTTTGCTTTGCTTTCTGCTTGAATACAATACCAAGATCTGAAATTCTTTAATGAGAGAGAGTCTTCACATAGTTACATAATTATTTAGCTACTCATTGGTCTTCACTTATATCTTTTTGGAGTAGTTTTTCATTTACTCTTGTGCTTCACTTATATCGTATGAGTAAATGGTTGAATGAGTTGAATGTCATAAATCTGAATTTATATATGTTTTATTTGCTTATCCCATGGGGAGTAATGACTTCACATTTAAGAAGTAGAGGTTGTAAATTTATTGACGGTTAGCAAGCATTGTATTAGTCATTTGAACAATTCATGAAAGAATGTTGAAGGAAGAGAGATTTCACATATAAATATACTATCCTAGACATCTTTTATAATTGTGAGCACTCATTAAGTATGACATTCTAAAGAGATGATGTTGGACAAGGAAGACAACTTAATGGGTTATGTTTTCTCGCATCTCAGTTAAAGTATATTGTCATGGATCATTCAAACATGTTGAGCTTGCCTTTCCCCCTCATGCTAGCCAAAAATTCCTAGCACCAAGTAGAGATACTACTTGTGCTTCCAAATATCCTTAAACCCAGTTTTGCCATGAGAGTCCACCATACCTACCTATGGATTGAGTAAGATCCTTCAAGTAAGTTGTCATCGGTGCAAGCAATAAAAATTGCTCTCTAAATATGCATGATTTATTAGTGTGGAGAAAATAAGCTTTGTACGATCTTGTTATGGAAGCAATAAAAGCGACGGACTGCATAATAAAGGTCCATATACAAGGGGCAATATAAAGTGACGTTCTTTCACATTAAGATTTTGTGTATCCAACCCTAAAAGCGCATGACAACCTCTGCTTCCTTCTGCGAAGGGCATATCTTTTACTTTATGTCTTTTACTTTATGCAAGAGTCAAGGTGATCTTCACCTTTCCCTTTTTCATTTTATCCTTTGGCAAGCACTTTGTGTTAGGGTGATCCTGATATATATATCCAATAGATGTACGTTAGCATGAACTATTATTGTTGACATCACCAAAACGTGAATACGTTTGGAGGCAACATTATAAGCCCCAATCTTTCTCTGTGTCTGATTAAAACTTCATAACCACAAGTATTGCGTGAGTGTTAGCAATTGTAGAAGACTATATGATAGTTGAGTATGTGAAGTTTGCTAAATCAAAGCTCTAACATAGACACTTCCTGAAAGTAAGATGAATTTCAATTGTTTGATGACTAAGAATGAAGTTTGCTAGTTTTCAAGAAAGTTTATGGTCTATGCTTTAACATATGAATAGCCTGTTACTTGATTATGAAAAGTGTTATGAGATGAACTACTGTTATGACATATAATGATGCTAGTAAAGGTGATTGAAATTATCATTGATCAAACTTGTGCACCTCTAGCATTCACACTTCATAAATTCTTTCTTTTATCATTTACCTACTCGAGGACGAGTAGGAATTAAGCTTGGGGATGTTGATACGTCTCCAACGTATCTATAATTTATGAAGCATTCATGCTATTTTATTATCTATTTTGAATGATTATGGGCTTTATTATACACTTTTATATTACTTTTGGGACTAACCTATTAACCGGAGGCCCAGACCGTATTGCTGTTTTATTGCCTGTTTCAGTATTTCAAAGAAAAGGAATATCAAACGGAGTACAAACGGAATCAAACCTTCGACAACGTGATTTTTTGGAAGAATATCACCCAGGAGACTTGGAGTTCACGTCAGAAGACCCTCGAGGAGGCCATGAGATAGGAGGGCTCCCCCCCCAACTGGGTGCGCCCCCCTATCTCGTGGGCCCCTCGAGCACCTCCTGACCGACTTCTTTTGCCTATATAAGCCTACGTACCCTAAAACATCGAATATTAAGATAGATCAGGAGTTCCGCCGCCGCAAGCCTCTGTAGCCACCAAAAACCTCTCGGGAGCCCGTTCCGGCACCCTGTCGGAGGGGGGATCCATCACCGGTGGCCATCTTCATCATCCCGGCGATATCCATGACGAGGAGGGAGTAGTTCACCCTCGAGGTTGAGGGTATGTACTAGTAGCTATGTGTTTGATCTCTCTCTCTCTCTCTCGTGTTCTTTCTCGTGTTCCCTCTATGGCACGATCTTGATGTATCCTGAGCTTTGCTATTGTAATTGGATCTTATGATGTTTCTCCCCCTCTACTCTCTTGTGATGAATTGAGTTTTCCCTTTGAAGTTATCTTATCGGATCAAGTCTTTTATGAGAACACTTGATGTATGTCTTGTCGTGCTTATCTGTGGTGACAATGGGATATCATGTGCCACTTGATGTACGTTTTGGTGACCAACTTGCGGGTTCCGCCCATGAACCTATGCATAGGGGTTGGCACACGTTCTTGACTCTCCGGTAGAAACTTTGGGGCACTCTTTGAAGTACTTTGTGTTGGTTGAATAGATGAATCTGAGATTGTGTGATGCATATCGTATAATCATGCCCACGGATACTTGAGGTGACAATGGAGTATCTAGGTGACATTAGGGTTTTGGTTGATTTGTGTCTTAAGGTGTTATTCTAGTACAAACTCTTGAATAGATTGATCCGAAAGAATAACTTTGAGGTGGTTTCGTACCCTACCATAATCTCTTCATTTGTTTTCCGGTATTAGTGGCTTTGGAGTGACTCTTTGTTGCATGTTGAGGGATTGTTATATGATCTATCTATGTTATTATTGTTGGGAAAACTTGCACTAGTGAAAGTATGAACCTTAGGCCTTGTTTCCTATCATTGCAATACCGTTTACACTCACTTTTATCGCTTGTTACCTTGCTGTTTTTATAATTTCAGATTACAAATACCTTTATCTACCATCCATATTGCACTTGTATCACCATCTCTTCGCCAAACTAGTGCACCTATACAATCTACCATTGTATTGGCTGTGTTGGGGACACAAGAGACTCTTTGTTATTTGGTTGCAGGGTTGTTTGAGAGAGACCATCTTCATCCTACGCCTCCTATGGATTGATAAACCTTAGGTCATCCACTTGAGGGAAATTTGCTACTGTCCTACAAACCTGCGCACTTGCAGGCCCAACAACGTCTACAAGAAGGAGGTTGTGTAGTAGACATTAGTAAGCAGTATGACGATCACCACCCACAACTCTTTGTGTTCTACTCATGCATATCATCTACGCATACACCTGGCTTGGATGCCACTATTGGGAAACGTAGCATGCAATTTCAAAAAAAAACCTATACTCACTCAATATCTATCTAGGAGATGCATAGCAACTAGAGGGGGAGAGTGTGTCCATTTACCCTCGTAGACTGAAAGCGGAAGTGTTTGTTAACGCGGTTGATGTAGTCAAACTTCTTCTCATTCCGACTGATCAAGCAACGAACGTATGGCACCTCCGAGTTCTACACACGTTCAGCTTGATGACATCCCTCAAACTCTTGATCCAGCAAAGTGTCAAGGGACAGTTGCGTCAGCACGACGGCGTGGTGACGGTGATGGTGAAGTGATCCATGTAAGGCTTCACGATCTTCTCCCTAGTCGGCACCCAGTGCAAGTTCACCAGCGCTGATGAGTTGGGCGATGGCGTCAAGGAGAGCAGTGCCGGAGGACGAGGAGGGGAAAGGGACAGGCCGGTGGGGGCTTCGTCATGGTGGTCAACGCTCTCCATGGCTAGCTAGGAAGGATGGATATGGATCTTCTTTGTGCTTGGCTATCCTTTGTGTTTGTGTGCGCTTGCGATCGGGCAGGGTGCTGGGGGTTTTCAAGGTGCTTGGAGGGTAAGTGTTTGGAGGGGAGAAGGGGAGTGGAGTGCATGCACACAGGCACCGAACGGCACCGGGTTGGTCGTGCTGCCGCGCGGTCAAAAGGTGCCGAGGGGATGGGCGGAGAGGGGCTCAAATTGTCTTGACGTACATCAAGTGACTCTGGGCAGTGACAAGTGGGCTAGTTTGTTTGTGGGCCCATATGTCAGCCACTATAAAGTCAGCTAACATAAGTCAAATAAGCACCACAATGTGGCATTACTCATGTGCCAGCTATGTGTCGTGCATCGTGCTTGTGTGATAATGTTAAGACCCCACATATAGTAATGTCCAAGCTAGTATCATTACAGAAAATTAACTTTATACCAATTATAGAACATAAAAGGCGCATGGAGGGTAAGGGTTTGAAGGGGCGAAGGGGCGTGGAGTGGTGCACACACACGCCAAACAGCACCAGGTTGGCCGTGCTGCCGCGCAGTCAAAGGTGTAGAGGGGATGGGCGGAGAGGGGCTCAAATTGTCTTACGTACATTAGGTGACTCTGGGCAGTGACAAGTGGGCCAATATGTTTGTGGGCGCATATGTCAGTCACTATAAAGTCAGCTAACAAAGTTCAAGAAGCACCGCAATGTGGCGTGACTCGTCTGCCAGCTACGTGTCGTGCACCACGTTGTGATAATGATAAGACCCCACATATAGTAACGTACAAGTTGGTATCATTACGAAAAATTAACTTTACACCAATTATAGCACATAAAAGGCGCATGGCCAGTTGTGCTCCCTCTAGATCTATTCGCCCATCTAGTGACTCACACGATCAAACGGTTTCTGCTTTTCACCTCTAAAAGTGCAATCATGTAGGACAAATGTTTCCTACCACTAGTGGAAGTTATCCTCGCTTTTAGGGTTTAGGGTTTTTGGTTCCAAGTATATGTTGAAAATATCAGCGCCTCCTTGATTAATCTAATGCACGAGTAAACAGTAAGTATGGCAATCACAGTATGCAACTCATACCGATACCTAAGCTTGTGAACGCGTATAGTACATAGAACCGAAGCATCTATGAACATAACATATACGGCCAGCACATGAACGAGTAAATGAGCGATGAAGAGATCATACCCTCCGGTGGGCAGGCCAACTCAGCGGCTGCGGCAGCAGCCTCGGCGTCGTCTGTGGCCTTATTCTTGGCAGTGGCATCGTTGACCATGCTGTCGATGCAGGGGAAGTAGTGTAAGCAGAGGAGGACGAAGATGGAGATGGATCGGGAGAAGTCGCACCAAGACACTCCCCAAAAACCTTATTGCTATTCTCACGGGCAGGATCCTGAACGATAGGGTTCCGGAGGCCCATGCTCTCCCGACCAACCATGCACGTGTTGGGAAACGTAGCATGCAATTTCAAAAAAAATCCTACACTCATGCAAGATCTATCTAGGAGATTCATAGCAACGAGAGGGGGAGGGTGTGTCCATGTACCCTTGTAGACCGAAAGTGGAAGCATTAACTTCACGCGGTTGATGTAGTCGAACGTCTTCTCGAATCAACTGATCAAGTACTGAACGTACGACACCTCCGAGTTCTGCACACATTCAGCTCGATGACGTCCCTGGAACTCTTGATCCAGCAGAGTGTCGAGGGAGTCGGATAGTCCCATCAGCACGACGATGTGATGATGGTGTTGGTGATGTGATACGCGCAGGGCTTCGCCTAAGCACTACGATGATACTATTGGAGGAGTAAACAGCAGAGGGGGGCACCGCACACGGCTAAGAGAATAACTATTTTGCCTTTGGGGTGCCCCCTGATCCTGTATATAAAGGAGGAGGGGAGGAGGCGGTCGGCCAAGAGGGGCGCGCCATGGGGGGGGAGTCCTACTAGGACTCCCAGTCCTAGTAGGATTCCCATTTCCTTTCCGGAGTGGCAAAGGGGAAAAGGGAGAGGGAGTAGGAGAGGGAAAGGGGGGCGCCGCCCCCTCCCCTAGTCCAATTCGGACTCCCATGGGGGGGGGTGCAGACACCCCTTATGAGACCTCTTTATAAGGGCTGCTCTACCACGATGCCATTGGGAGCTTGGGAAGAGGAGTTGTACACGCGCACTCCTCCTCCCCAAAGGGTGAGTAAGTATCAAAGAAATATTCTTCTTCTTTCTGGGTATAACCCTTTGCCACAAGCCAAGCCTTGTACAACAGTACCATCGGGCTTAAGCTTCTTCTTGAACACCCACTTACATCCCAATGGTTGGCAGTCATAAGGACGATCAGTGATTTCCCATGTCCCATTAGCCAAGATAGAATCCATCTCGCTATAGACCACATCCTTCTAGTAGTCAGCATCCGGTGATGCATAAGCTTCTAAGATGGAAATGGGAGTGTCGTCATCCACAAGGTACACGACGAAATCATCACCAAAAATGACTTTGCAGTCCTCTATCCCTTGCTCCCAATAAGAGCTTCCTCGTCATCCTCTGTGGAACTTTCATCACTTCTGTGCTCATAATATTCCATCGGAATGGCAGGTTTAGGAGTCTCATCATATTCCAGTCTAGAAGTGCTTTGCATATCTCTCATGAGGAAAATATCCTCAAAGAATGTAGAATCTTTAGACTCCATGATCGTACCGACCTTCACGCTATGCTTAGCATAGCCCAGAAAACACAGTCCATGGCCTTTGGTCCCAACTTACACTTTTTGTTCATCGGCATGTTGACTTTCTCCAAACAGCCCCAAGTGCGCAAGTAAGAGTGTGTAGTTCTTTTCTTCTCCCATTGCTCATAGGGAGTAGTCTCATTATTCATTATGGGAACTTTATTCAGTACATGACATGATGTCAATACAGCCTCCCCCGACCGTGCCTTGTTTAAAGCTGATGTATCTAACATGGTGTTAACCAAATCTGTTAAAGTATGGTTTTACATTCGGCAACCCCGTTTGACTGGGGTGAATAGGGAGGCGTCCTCTCATGAATAATACCATGTTCCACACAGACTAAATTGAACTCATTAGAAAAGTACTCTCCACCATGATCAGACCGGACTCGTTTTATTTTATTTTCAAGTTGGTACTCAACTTCTACCTTATACCATTAAAGTAGTGTAGAGCCTCATCCTTGGTATTTAACAAATACACATAGCAGAATCTAGTGGAGTCATCAACCAACGTCATGAAATATTTCTTTCCACCTTTAGTCAACACACCATTCATCTCGCAGAGATCTGAATGCATGAGCTCTAGTGGTGCCAGGTGTCTTTCCTTCGCACGCTTGTGAGGCTTACGAGGTTGCTTTCCTTGCACACGTGAATGGCACTGATGTCTACTACACAACCTTCTTCTTGTAGACGTTGTTGGGCCTGCAAGTGCACAGGTTTGTAGGACAGTAGCAAATTTCCCTCAAGTGGATGACCTAAGGTTTATCAACCCGTAGGAGGCGTAGGATGAAGATGGTCTCTCTCAAGCAACCATGCAACCAAATAACAAAGAGTCTCTTGTGTCCCCAACACACCCAAGACAATGGTAAATTGTATAGGTGCACTAGTTCGGCGAAGAGATGGTGATACAAGTGCAATATGGATGGTAGATATAGGTTTTTGTAATATGAAAATATAAAAACAGCAAGGTAACTAATGATAAAAGTGAGCGTAAACGGTATTGCAATGGTAGGAAACAAGGCATAGGGTTCATACTTTCACTAGTACAAGTTCTCTCAACAATAATAACATAGATAGATCATATAACAATCCCTCAACATGAAACAAAGAGTCACTCCAAAGCCACAAATAGTGGATAACAAACGAAGAGATTATGGTAGGGTACCAAACCACCTCAAAGTTATTCTTTTGGATCAATCTATTCAAGAGTTAGTACTAGAATAAAACCTTAAGACACAAATCAATCAAAACCCTAATGTCACCTAGATACTCCATTGTCACCTCAAGTATCTGTGGGCATGATTATACGATATGCATCACACAATCTCAGATTCATCTATTCAACCAACACAAAGTACTTCAAAGAGTGCCCCAAAGTTTCTACCGGAGAGTCAAGACGAAAACGTGTGCCAACCCCTATGCATAGATTCCCAAGGTCACGGAACCCGCAAGTTGATCACCAAAACATACATCAAGTGGATCACGTGAATATCCTATTGTCACAACAGGTAAGCACGACAAGACATACATCAAGTGTTCTCAAATCCTTAAAGACTCAATCCGATAAGATAACTTCAAAGGGAAAACTCAATTCATCACAAGAGAGTAGAGGGGGAGAAACATCATAAGATCCAACTATAATAGCAAAGCTCACGATACATCAAGATCATGCCATAGAGAGAACACGAGAGAGAGAGAGAGAGAGAGAGAGAGAGAGAGAGAGAGAGAGAGATCAAACACATAGCTAATGGTACATACCCTCAGCCCAAGGGTGAACTACTCCCTCCTCGTCATGGAGAGCGCCGGGATGATGAAGATGGCCACCGGTGAGGGATCCCCCCTCCGGCAGGGTGCCGGAACGGGCTCCCGAGAGGTTTCTGGTGGCTACAGAGGCTTGCGGCGGCGGAACTCCCGATCTATCTTCTTCTTCAATTTTTTTAGGGTACGTTGTAACGCCCCGGATACAACTTTCCATATTCGTAACTCCAACTCTTGCCTTTTCCGGAGATGTGATTTATTATTTCCTCCGTGGTTGGGTTTTTGTCTGTTGTTTTGCGTTTTGTTCTTGTTATGCATCTTGTCTCATGTCATCATCTGCATTTCATCCGCATGTTTTTCAAAACTTGCATCAGTTCGGGTTCCGTCGGTTCTCTCCGTTGTCCGTTCTGAGCCCGACCACACTCGCACGCACCCGCGGCACCTCCGAAATATTATTTTATAAGTGGCATAAAAATGTTCTCGGAATGGGTTGCAACTTGTCGTGCGGTCTTATTATAGTGTAGACAGGCCGCCTGCCAAGTTTCGTCGCATTCGGAGTCCATTTGATAGACCAACCGTTAAACCTACAACCGCAATATAGTCGGTCTATCGTCGGACGTTTTCGATCTCCGAAAACCCTGCCGGGCTGCTTTCCTCTTCTCTTCTCTCAGCCCAAGGCCTCATCTACACAGCCCTCCTGCTAGCCCACCTATCTAACCCCCTCCGTTCCGGACCGTTGGATCGAGACCCGATGTCCGAAAACGGAGCAGAAACCCCCTTGAGACTAAACCCTAGCTTTTACCCTATATATATCACCCCTCCTTCCTAATTTGGGCATCCATAGCCTTCACCTACCCCTAGCCGCCTCCCCACCGCAGCCAACCTCCCCCTCCTCGAAAATCGCGCCCCCAATCATCAGCCGCCGCCTCCTCCTTGATTTCCGGCGCTAACCAGCCTCCCTCCGCCACTTGGCGCTGCCCTAGAGGTCAGCCGCCACCGCGCCATCGCCCTCCACCTCTCCCTGCGAGCCACGTCGTCCCCGCGCCTCCACCGCGCCAGGCCGCCCGAAGCCCAGCGGAGGCCCGCCTGGGCCCCGATCTGGGCCGAGGCTCGCTCCGCACCGCTGCCCCGCAGCGCTCGCCTCCTGCGTCCGAGGCCGAGCCTCCGCCCGAGCGTCTCCGCCGCCCTGCGCGCTTCCCCGTCGCCGGAGCAGTGCGCCGCCAGCAACCTTCCAGGCCGGACCTCGCCCTCGCGCCCTGCTCCTCCCTCCTTCCTCTCTTTCTCCCTACCTCACGCTCTCTCTTCTCCTCGTAGAACCGCAGCCGCTGCTTGCTGTCGCCGTCGCCGTCGCCGAGTTCGTCGCCGACCTCCTCGCCCCGATCTTCGTCGGATCCGGGATCACCGACCCCGGATCTCCTCATTCCGGCAACCCCCCTCGCGCCCCGGCCTCCTCCTCACCGGCTCCGACGAGCTCCAGCCGGTTCGAGCCGCTACCACTGCCTGTGTCCTCTGCGTCCAGGACGAGGCGCCCGCTCGCCCGCATCGCGCGTTGACCGCAAGCCCAGGCCCGTAGCCGCAGCCAGCGCCAGGCCCAGCCGCAAGCCAGGAGCAGGCCCAGCGCCCCCCCCCCCTTCCGGCCCCCTCCAGCCTTGCTTCGAACCGGGCCATGGCCCATGGTGAGCCTCTAGCACCCATGTTGCTACCGGGCCAGTCAGATTCAGCCCATGTGTATTTTTTTCTATGCTGCGATTTTCCTATTTATCCTGGGAATTACAGATTTGCAGAAAACCCCTCATACATCATACATTTAATATCTCATTAACCGTGCATCGGATTAAAATGATTTAAACATGTAAAATGCTCAGAAAATTGTGTAGATTAATAATATGCCACTTTCATCCATGTTTAAAATGTTTAACATGTTGTTTGTGTTTATTTTGCATAATGCCATGCTAAAATGATTTACTTCATAACTAAATAACCGTAACTCTGCTTTAAACAAACTTTATATGTAAATGGGGTGGAAAAATGCCTAGATTAACATGGTGCACTTTATTTTCCTGTTTAACAACAATAAAATGGTATTTAGGGCAGAACAGTACCGAATCTAAAATATGCATATGGGGATTTTCCGGACTTGTTGTTTGTTGTTCCGGCCTCATTTAAACTTGCCTAAATAGATAGTTTACTTATGCTTCACCCATTGCCATGTTTAATAACATTTAATATTGTTGGGTACAAAACCGAGAGAAAACTAAATAATTGATGTGGTGTTTCGTCAATATGCAACTCGTTGCATATTGATCTCCACTTAACTTGTAGTATTGTTTGTTGCACTTTGCCATGCCATGCCTTATTAAACTGGTCATGCATCATACTTGTTTGTGCATCATGCCATGTTTATGTGTTGTGTGTTTACTATGTTGTTTGCTTCTTTCCGGTTATTCCTCTTCTTGATAGTTGTCGATAATGTTGCGATTGTGAGGATTCATTCGACTACTCCCGTTCGTCTTCTTCATGGACTCGTTCTTCTTCCTAGCGGGATTTCAGGCAAGATGACCGCTACCTTGGATCTCACTACTATCATTGCTATGCTAGTTGCTTCGTTCTATCGCTATGCTGCGTTACCTATCTTTTGCGCATCAAGCCATCCCAAATTGCCATGAACCTCTAACCTTTGACACCTTTCCTATGCAAACCGTTGTTTGGCTATGTTACCGCTTTTGCTCAGCCCCTCTTATAGCATTTCTAGTTGCAGGTGAAGTTGAAGATTGCTCCATGGTGGACAGGATTTTGGTTGGGATATCACAATATCTCTTATTTAATTAATGCATCTATATATTTGGTAAAGGGTGGAAGGCTCGGCCTTATGCCTGGTGTTTTGTTCCACTCTTGCCGCCCTAGTTTCCGTCATACCGGTGTTATGTTCCCGGATTTTGCGTTCCTTACGCGGTCGGGTGATTTATGGGACCCCCTCGACAGTTCGCTTTGAATAAAACTCCTCCAACAAGGCCCAACATTGGTTTTACCATTTGCCTCACCACCACCTACATTTCCCTTGGGAGTAATTAACCCAAGGGTCATCTTTATTACAGCCCCCCGGGCCAGTGCTTGTCTAAGTGTTGGTCCGAACTAGAGCCCTTTGCAGCGCCCCCTCAGGGAAACTTGAGGTTTGGTTTTAGTTGTACGGATTGCTCATCCGGTGTTGCCCTGAGAACGATATATGTGCAGCTCCTATTGGGATTGTCGGTGCATCGGGCGGTCTTGCTGGTCTTGTTTTACCATTGTCGAAATGTCTTGTAAACCGGGATTCCGAGTCTGATCGGGTCTTCCTGGGTGAAGGTCTATTCCTTCGTTGATCGCGAGAGCTTGTCATGGGCTAAGTTGGGACACCCCTGCAGGGTATAATCTTTCGAAAGCCGTGCCTGCGGTTATAGGCAGATGGGAATTTGTTAATGTCCGGTTGTAGATAACTTGACACCAGAACCAAACTAAAACGCATCAACTGCGTGTGTAGCCGTGATGGTCTCTTCTCGGCGGAGTCCGGGAAGTGAACACAGTCTTTGGCTTATGTTTGACGTAAGTAGGACTTCAGGATCACTTCTTGATCATTGCTAGTTTCAAGACCGTTCCGCTTGCTCTCTTCTCGCTCTTATTTGCGTATGTTAGCCACCATACTTGCTTAGTCGCTGCTGCAGCCTCACCACTTTACTCCTTCCTTTCCCTTTAAGCTTTGCTAGTCTTGACACCCATGGTAATGGGATTGCTGAGTCCTCGTGGCTCACAGATTACTACAACAACAGTTGTAGGTACAGGTTATGCGCTGATCATGACGCGAGAGCGATGCTTGCTTGTGTTGAGTTCTTCTTCTGCTTCTTCGATCAGGGGATAGGTTCCAGGTCGGCAGCCTGGGCTAGCAGGGTGGATGTCATTTGAGCTTCTGTTTGTGTTTCATCCATAGTCGGATGTTGATATTGTGTATGATATATTGTTGTATCCGTGTGGCATTGTATGCCTTATGTATGTATCCCCATCTATTATGTAATGTTGATGTAATGATATCCACCTTGCAAAGCGTTTCAATATGCGGTTCTATCCTTGGTGGGACCTTCGAGTCTCTTTAGGATAGTATCGCATATTGGGCGTGACATACGTGGACTTATATAGGCGAAAGAAGTCGGTCGGGGGAGCCTCAAGGGGCCCAGGAGGGTGGAGGGCGCGCCTAGGGGGGTGGACGCGCCCCCTATCTCATGGCCTCCTCGACGCTTCCCTGGCTTGCACTCCAAGTTCCCGGGATTGCTTCTGTTCCACAAATAACTTTTCCGAAGGTTTCATTTCGTTTGGACTCTGTTTGATATTCCTTTTCTTCGAAACACTGAAATAGGCAAGAAAACATCAATATGGGCTGGGCCTCCGGTTAATAGGTTAGTCCCAAAAATAATATGAAAGTGTATAATAAAGCCCATAAACATCCAAAATAGATAATATAATAGCATGAATGCTTCATAAATTATAGATACGTTGGAGACGTATCAGCATCCCCAAGCTTAATTCCTGCTCGTCCTCGAGTAGGTAAATGATAAAAGAAAGAATTTATGAAGTGTGAATGCTAGCAGGTGCACAAGTTTGATCATTGATAATTTCAATCACCTTTTCTGGCATCATTATATGTCATAACAATAGTTCATCTCATAAAACTTCTCAAGATCAAGTAACAAGCTATTCACATGTTAAAGCATAGACCATAAACTTTCTTGAAAACTAGCAAACTTTATTCTTAGTCATCAAACAATTACAATTCATCTTATTTTCAGGAAGGGTCTATGTCAGAGCTTTGATTTAGCAAACTCCACGTACTCAACTATCATATAGTCTTCTACAATTGCTAACACTCACGCAATACTTATGGTTATGGAGTTTTAATCGGACACTGAGAAAGATAGGGGCTTATAGTGTTGCCTCCCAACATATTCACCTTTGGGTGATGTCAACAATAATAGTTCATGCTAACTTACATCCAATTGGATATATATATATCAGGATCTTTCCACACGAGGTGCTTGCCAAAGGATAAAATGAAAAAGGCAAAGGTGAAGATCACCTTGACTCTTGCATAAAGTAAAAGACATAAAGTAAAGGATAGGCCCTTCGGAGAGGGAAGCAGAGGTTGTCATGCGCTTTTATGGTTGGATGCACAAAATCTTAGTGCAAAAGAACGTCACTTTATATTGCCACTTGTATATGGACCTTTATTATGCAGTCCATCGCTTTTATTGCTTCCATAACTAGATCGTATGAAGCTTATTTTCTTCACACTAATAGATCATACATATTTAGAGAGCAATTTTTATTGCATGCACCAATGACAACTTACTTGAAGGATCTTACTCAATCCATAGGTAGGTATGGTGGACTCTCATGGCAAAAACTGGGTTTAAGGATATTTGGAAGCACAAGTAGTATCTCTACTTGGTGCAAGGAATTTTGGCTAGCATGAGGGGGAAAGGCAAGCTCAACATGTTTGAATGATCCATGACAATATACTTTAACTGAGATGTGAGAAAACATAACCCATTACATTGTCTTCCTTGTCCAACATCAACTCTTTAGCATGTCATACTTAATGAGTGCTCACAATTATAAATATGTCTAGGATAGTATATTTATATGTGAAATCTCTCTTCCTTCAATATTCTTTCATGAATTGTTCAAATGACCAATACAATGCTTGCCAACCTTCAATAAATTTACAACCTCTACTTATTAGATGTGAAGTCATTACTCCCCATGGGATAAGCAAATGAAACATATATAAATTCAGATTTATGACATTCAACTCATTCAACCATTTACTCATAGGATATAAGTGAAGCACACGAGTAAATGACAAACTACTTCAACGAGATATGAGTGGAGATCAATGAGTAGCTAAATAATTATGTAACTATCTGAAGACTCTCTCTCATTTAAGAATTTCAGATCTTGGTATTTTATTCAGATAGCAAGCAAAACAAAATAAAATGACATTGCAAGGATAGCACAACTCATGTGAAGAAGTAAAAACTTAGGCTCAACCGATACTAACCAATAGTTGTTGAAGAAGAAAGGTGGGATGCCTACGGGGCATCCCCAAGCTTAGATGCTTGATACTTCTTGAAATATTATCTTGGGGTGCCTTGGGCATCCCCAAGCTTGAGCTTTTGTGTCTCCTTAATTCCTCTCCTATCATGGTTTCTCTTTCTATCAAAAGCTTCATCCACACCAAACTCAACAAGAACTCATGAGATAGGTTAGTATAAACCAATGCAAAACCTTATCATTTTCTACTGTAAAAAAGCACTAACATTATTATTCAACATTGCATACTAAATGCCTCTGCATATTTAATACTCCTATCCTTAAATAGAATCATTAAAGAAGCAAACATATGCAATCAATGCAAACATAACAGCAATCTACCAAAACAGTACAGTCTGTAAAGAATGCAAGAGTATCAATACTTAACTAACTCCAAAAATTATTAGAAAAATACTACGCTGTAGAAGATTTATCAGAGCTCAATTTGCAAAAAGTTTCGACATTATATCATTCTCTGACTTTTCTAGGGAATTTTTGCAACAGCGGTAAACTTTCTGTTTTCAAACAGCAACATGTATACTAGCAAAATAAGCATGGTAAAGGCTATCCTTGACATTTTTATTGAAAATAAAGATGCACAACATTATTATAAATAACAGAAAGCTAATACTAACAAAATAAAATGATGCTCCAAGCAAAACACATATCATGTGGTGAAGAAAAATATAGCTCCAAGTAAAGTTACCGATGAACGAAGACGAAAGAGGGGATGCCTTCCGGGGCATCCCCAAGCTTAGGCTCTTGGTTGTCCTTGAATATTACCCTGGGTGTGCCTTGGGCATCCCCAAGCTTAGTCTCTTGCCACTCCTTATTCCATAGTCCATCGAATCTTTACCCAAAACTTGAAAACTCCACAACACAAAACTCAACAGAAAACTCGTAAGCTCCGTTAGTATAAGAAAATAAAACCACCACTTAGGTACTGTAATGAACTCATTCTAAATTAATATTGGTGTAATATCTACTGTATTCCAACTTATCTATGGTTCATACCCTCCGATACTACTCATCGATTCATCAAAATAAGCAAACAATACATAGAAAACAGAATCTGTCAAAAACAGAACAGTATGTAGTAATCTGTATCAAACGTATACTTCTGGAACTCCAAAAATCCTACCAAATTAGGAAGTGCTAAAAAATACGTGTAAAAATCCAGGGAAAAAAGAATCAGATCAGAATCACATTTCTGTGAAGTTATCAAAACTAATTTACTGGGTGAAAAAGTTTCTGATTTTCAGCAGGATCAACACAACTATCACCGTAAACTATCCTAAAGGTCCTACTTGGCACTTTATTGAAACAAAAGCTATAGAACATGATTACTACAGTATCATAATCATGTGGACACAAAAAATGGTAAAGGTAAATATTGGGTTGTCTCCCAACAAGCACTTTTTAATGCCTTTCTAGCTAGGCATGATGATGACAATGAGGCTCACATAAAAGATAAGAATTGAAACATAACGGGAGCATCATGAAGCGTATGACTAGCACATTTAAGTCTAACCCACTTCCTATGCATAGGGATTTTGTGAGGAAACCACTTATGGGAACAATAATCAACTAGCATAGGAAGGCAAAACAAGCATAGCTTCAAAATTTTCAACACATAGGGAGGAAACTTGATATTATTGCAATTCCTACAAGCATATATTCCTCCCTCATGATAATTTTCAGTAGCATCATGAATGAATTCAATAATATAACCAGCACATAAAGCATTCTTTTCATGATCTACAAGCATAGAAAATTTACTACTCTCCACATAAGCAAATTTCTTCTCATTCAGAATGGTGGGAGTATCATCAGATACTTGAATACTATAAATTGTTTCCACATTAAAAGAGTAATGTTCAGAAAAAGGGTAATCATAATCATTACAAGTTTTATAAATATAATTATCACTACTTTTTATAGCATAAGTTTCATCAAAATAATCATCATAAGTAGGAACTTTGTTCTCATCATAATCGATTGAAACCTCTTCCAAGATAGTGGAATCATCACTAAATAAAGTTGACACTCTTCCAAATCCACTTTCATAAATATAATCATCATAGGTAAGAGGCATGCTATCATCATAACAACTTTGCATATCAAAACTTGGGATGCTAAAAATATCATCTTCATTAAACATAGCATCCCCAGGCTTGGGCAAACATTAATTCCCGCAAATATATTCTCAAATATGTCATCCTCATCAAACATAGCTTCCCAAAGCTTGGGCCTTTTCATATCATAAGCATAATCACTCTCATCATTAATAGTATGGATAGCACCAATAGTATAGCAATTATCATCATCACAATGAGTAGTAGGAGCAACATCATTTGGGAGGGATACCTTTTTACCTTTGTTGCTCCTTCTTTTCTTTTTCTTCTTCACATTATGTGTGGGTTCAACTTTCTTCTTTGAGATCCTTATTGATAAGATTGGTTGAATACAAAGCTCCTCCTCGTTACCTGATTCATCATAAGAAATAATAGGAGAATATTGGGAAGTCTCTTCCCTTTCATCAGTATTCTCTTCATCTTCTATTTGCTTCCTTTTCTTTATGTAATTGGTAATATAAGGATTTTCAATGCAATTCACCGCACAATACAAATAAATCTCTCTAGATCAATATCAAGGAATTTCTCATGGGCAAATTTTGGACAGTCCTTGATTAAACGTTTCATTTCTTCATAACCCAAAAGCAAACTAAGTTCATTATGATGTGCAAGGGAAATCATATCATCACAATTTTTGGACACGATTCGATCATGAAACAATTTGCATCAGAGATGTAAATGACCACGTTCATTGCAAAGTTCACAAGTACGGTAAAGGAAATTTAAATTTTCAGCACTCACATTTAGCCTTTCTTGCAACGTTTTAGTTTCTAAATGCTTATGCCTCTTGCAATATCTATCTTCCCTATTTGGTGCGTACTTGCAAACCCAATCTACTCCACAAAAATCGACATGCTTATAAGAGATATTGTCATCATAACTAGTGAATCATCATTAGTACTATGGATATTCAAAGAGTTCACACTAACAACATTGCAATCATGCTCATCGTTCAAAGATTTAGTATCAAACATTCTAATGCATTCTTCTTCTAGCACTTGAGCACAATTTTCCTTTTCATCATACTCACGAAAGATATTAAAAAGATGAAGCGTATGAGACAAACTCAATTCCATTTTTTTGGTAGTTTTCTTTCATAAACTAAACTAGTGATAAAACAAGAAACAAAAAAATTCGATTGCAGGATCTAAAGATATACCTTCAAGCACTCACCTCCCTGGCAACACCGCTAGAAAAGAGCTTGATTGACGGGGTGTGGGTGCTGCTTACCTAGCCTCCCCGGCAACGGCGCCAGAAAAGAGCTTGATGTCTACTACACGACCTTCTTCTTGTAGACGTTGTTGGGCCTGCAAGTGCACAGGTTTGTAGGACAGTAGCAAATTTCCCTCAAGTGGATGACCTAAGGTTTATCAATCCGTGGGAGGCGTAGGATGAAGATGGTCTCTCTCAAGCAACCCTGCAACCAAATAACAAAGAGTCTCTTGTGTCCCCAACACACCCAATACAATGGTAAATTGTATAGGTGCACTAGTTCGGCAAAGAGATGGTGATACAAGTGCAATATGGTGGTAGATATAGGTTTTTGTAATCTGAAAATATAAAAACAGCAAGGTAACTAATGATAAAAGTGAGCGTAAACGGTATTGCAATGGTAGGAAACAAGGCATGGGGTTCATACTTTCACTAGTGCAAGTTCTCTCAATAATAATACCATAGATAGATCATATAACAATCCGTCAACATGCAACAAAGAGTCACTCCAAAGCCACAAATAGCGGAGAACAAACAAAGAGATTATGGTAGGGTAACAAACCACCTCAAAGTTATTCTTTCGGATCAATCTATTCAAGAGTTCGTACTAGAATAACACCTTAAGACACAAATCAATCAAAACCCTAACGTCACCTAGATACTCCATTGTCACCTCAAGTATCCATGGGCATGATTATACGATATGCATCACACAATCTCAGATTCATCTATTCAACCAACACAAAGTACTTCAAAGAGTGCCCCAAAGTTTCTACCGGAGAGTCAAGACGAAAACGTGTGCCAACCCCTATGCCTAGATTCCCAAGGTCATGGAACCCACAAGTTGATCACCAAAACATACATCAAGTGGGTCACGTGAATATCCCATTGTCACCACAGATAAGCACGGCAAGACATACATCAAGTGTTCTCAAATCCTTAAAGACTCAATCCGATAAGATTACTTCAAAGAGAAAACTCAATTCAGCACAAGAGAGTAAAGGGGGAGAAACATCATAAGATCCAACTATAATAGCAAAGCTCGCGATACATCAAGATCGTGCCATAGAGAGAACACGAGAGAGAGAGAGAGAGAGAGATCAAACACATAGCTACTGGTACATACCCTCAGCCCCGAGGGTGAACTACTCCCTCCTCGTTATGGAGAGCGCCGGGATGATGAAGATGGCCACCGGTGAGGGATCCCCCCTCCGGCAGGGTGCCGGAACGGGCTCCTGAGAGGTTTTTCGTGGCTACAGAGGATTGCGGCAGCGGAACTCCCGATCTATCTTCTTCTTCGATGTTTTTAGGGTACGTGGACTTATATAGGCGAAAGAAGTCAGTCAGGGGAGCCTCGAGGGGCCCAGGAGGCCTGGGCGCGCCCCCCTATCTCGTGGCCTCCTCGACGCTTCCCTGGCTTGCACTCCAAGTTCCCGGGATTGCTTTTGTTCCAAAAATAACTTTTTCGAAGGTTTCATTCCATTTGGAATCCGTTTGATATTCCTTTTCTTCGAAAATCTGAAATAGGCAAGAAAACAGCAATATGGGTTGGGCCTCCGGTTAATAGGTTAGTCCCAAAAATAATATATGTGTATAATAAAGCCCATAAACATCCAAAATAGATAATATAATAGCATGAATGCTTCAGAAATTATAGATACGTTGGAGACGTATCAGGCACTTAGAACCTTTGGCTAATGTGAAACTCGGGACTAGATCCATCTTAGCTAGTTGTGTCATACATTATAGAAATCCACTAGGGAAAGGTGGAACAAAGTTCCGTGTTCATATCCTTTTCAAACAAATAGTCCATATCGAGATATGACTACTTTATTGGACTTGAATACTAACTTAAACCATTCTTTACATAGAAGGGATCCACTAACGAGATTCTTCATGATGCCGAGGACATGTTGCATGTTCTTCAGTTGCATGATCTTTCTCGAAGTAAACTTCGGATCTATCATGCCAACACCATGAACAGGAGCATGCAAGCCATTCCCCATCAGGATGAAACAATCTTGTGTGACCTGGTAAGAAGAGAACAAGTACATATCAGCACACATATGAATGTTTGCACCTGTGTCAACCCACCAATCAGTGGATTGACAAACTAAAAGTACGGTAAACAGATTACCATACCCAGATGCCCCATCATTGTTGCTCATAGTCACATTGACAGACTTGGAGTCCTGTCCTGGCTTCTTGTACTTTTTTGGGCACTTGTTTGCCCAATGTTCCTCTGAACCACAAGTAAAGCAGCCATTTCGATGTCTACTATGCAACTTTTATTCTTGTAGACTCTATTGGACCTCCAAGCGTAGAGTTTTGCATGATAGCAACATTTTTTCCTCAAGTGAATGACCTAATGTTTATCAATCCGTGGGAGGTGTCGGATGAAGATGGTCTCTCTCAAACAACCCTGCAATCAAATACAAAAAGTCTCTTGTGTCCCCGACACACCCAATATTGTTGTCAATTGTATAGTTGCACTAGTTCAGCGAAGAGATGGTGATACAAGTGTAATAGGGATGGTAGAAATAGGTTTCTATAATCTGAACAATTGAAAACAGCAAGGTAACAAGTAGCAAACAACAAGCAAAATGGTATATCAGTGCTTAGAAACAAGGCCTAGGGTTCATACTTTCACTAGTGCAATCTCTCAACAATGCTAACATAATTGAATCATATAACAATCCCTCAACGTGCGACAAAAAGTCACTCCAAAGTTCCCGTCAATAGTCGAGAACATAAGATGAAATTGTTGTAGGTAGCAAACCACCTCAAAGTTATCTTCTCGATCAATCTATTGAGACATCCCTATAAGTGTCACAAACAACTCTAGAGATCATACTACAATAACACCATATTATACACAACAATCAACTCTAGTGTCACCTAGATACTCCAATGTCACCACAAGTATCCGTGAGTTAATTATTTGATATGCATCAAACAATTTCAGATTCATAATATTCAATCTAACACAAACAAATTCAAAGATTAGCCCAAGTTTCTATCGGACAAAGTAGGATGGAAACGTGTATCCACCTATGTGCCTATATTACACCAATGTCACATCGGAAATCCGCAAGTTGACTACCAAAATATACATCAAGTGACTCAATAGAAGACCCCATTGTCACCAGATTACCCCAATGTCAACCGGGACGATGAAGTGACTCAATACCTATGTTCTTTGGTATAGAGGCTTGCGGCGGCAGCATAAAAGTTCTAGGTTTATTTCTAGATTCATAGGATTTTTCAGTATTAGAATCATGCCAATCGGAGTTACGAGGGGCCCACAAGCTTGGGCAGCACTCCCTAACCCCCAGGGCACGTGAGGTGAGCTTGTGGCCAACTCATGGGGTCTTCTGGTCCTTCCTCTAAGCTTTGTGGGTCTCTTATGTTCCAAAAAATCACTGTAACTTTTCATGGCATTTGGACTTTGTTAGGTATGGGTTTTCTGAAAAAACAAAAACATGTAGAAAAGAGCTACTCGATTGGCACTAATTAATAGGTTAGTCCACAAAAATCATCTAAAATTGCACCAAAACTATATAAAATTATTGTAAATATGGCATGAATACTTCATAAATTATAGATACGTTTGAGACGCATCACATCTCTCTTTTTATCTTTCTTCTTACCCTTGTTCTTGAAGGTATTCTACTGGACAGTGTTCTTTCCCTTAAACTTGCAAAAATTCTTATGCACCACAACGGCGCTAAAAGAACCCTCTTCCCCTTCCGCATGTGAGTCCTTTGCTCTCGAGTTCTGCTCAACACTTAGATGGCCGATGACATCCTCAACGGAGAATTCACGTCTCAAGTGCTTGAGAGAAGTAGCAAAGTTCCTCCATCCAGGAGAGAGTTTTGCAATAATGCAACATGAGACAAACTTGTCCGGTAACTCACACATCGGGAGCTCCAGCTCCTTAACGATGCACTTTATCTCATGAGCCTGTTCCACAACAGGACAGTTATCAGCCATCCTGTAATCATGGAACTGCTCCATAGCATACAGTTCGCTTCCAGCATCGGTTGCGCCGAAGTTAGATTTGAGCGCATCCCATAAGTTTTTGGCAATGCGCATATGGAGATATGTGCCAACCAACTTGTCTCCGATCACAGTAAAAATAGCTCCCACAAAGAGAGTTGGTGATCTCCTCAAGTGCCTTCTCCTGTTCAGGAGCAATCGTTCCTGCGAGATCCAAGCACCGACCCAGAACACGTTCATGTGATCCACAAGGTGGTCCTCGTCTACCAATGCTTAAAATGCATTCTGGTAAACTTCTCCGGTTTCAGTGTAGCAGTGAAGCCTTGAATCGAAAAGTGCCTACAATAAGGTTTTTGGCTTGTTGGAGATGTCAGCACCTTTAATCTAATGCATGAGTAAACAGTAAGTATGACAATCACAGTATGCAACTCATATCGGTACCTAAGCATGTGAGAACATACAGTACATAGAATCGAAACATCTACGAACACAACATATACGGCTAGCACATGAACGAGTAAATGATGGATGAACATATCATACCCTCTGGTTGGCTAGGCCAACGTGGCGGCAGCAGCAACAGCCTTGGAATCATCTATGGCCTTCTTCTTTGGGGCGACACCGTCGAGCATGGTGTCGATGCAGGAGAAATAGTGTAAGCAGAGGACGACGAAGATGGGGAAGGATCAGGAGCAGTTGCGCCGAGATGCCCAAAAATCTTATTGTCGTTCTCCTAGGCAGGATCTCGAGCGACAGGGTTCCGGAGTCACCTACTCTCTCGGCAAACCATGCACGTGATCGTCGGGATGGGATCGCCAGAAGTAGCACAGAGAAAGGAACTGTAGATGACTGCTAGGGTTGTGAAGGAAGGAGTGATTGAGTTAGGGTTCACTCCACAGGCCAGCGCCTCCTTATATAGGTCGTCGGGTAGATGGGCCTGGGATTAGGCCCACTACCGAGTCCGCCAACAGCCCAGGTCCAATGTCACGAATAGTGTCACTTTCGTTAGCCACTCGTTAATTAATTAACCATTCTTGACCGGCAAAAATAAACATTGGCTCGTTCCCGCAAACCGCACTGTGTGCGCGCGTCATGACAAGGCATGGTGAGTCGAGGTGGGCGGCCAAGGAGGAGGAGCACACATGTACAACTCCTCTTCCCAAGCTCCCAATGACATGTGGTAGAGCAGTCCTTATAAAGACGTCCCACTCTTACTACTAGCGCAGTATGGTACTAAACTTTCCACCACTTGCCATGCACCTAAATGGACCATAGAGATTAACCAGGAATTATTGTCTTATATGGGCCAAATCCCATCTATAATGCAGCAGTATAGCATGTAAATGGTTCACGGCCATCCGTGATCTTTGTGTATCCATGGACAACTCAAAAAGTTTATGTTTCTTGCTAAAACAAAGTCAAATTAATCACATTCCTTTTTTTGGAAATAAAACCTTGCCATTGGCACAATTTCCATTTTTGTAAGCTAAACATAAATTGTGTTTATCACGAACTCTTAGCACATGATTCAGAGCAAGATCGGGTTCTTGATGACGAGGGACTAGAATCGAAGAGTCTAGAACTCGGTGTTGGGGGTGCAGAAAATGTTGCAATTACATGTACTAGGCTCATTACATAAATCATATGATTCTTAGAATAAATCATATAGGCCCAGGACCACTTGGCCCATTCATGTATTACAAGAGGTGTCAAACTTTAGTCCCACACCACTAATTAGGGACGAGGTAGACAAATATGTAAGGATGAGAAGGGGACACAACAAGTTCTCCTCCTATGACCCCTGACTTGCCTATGGATTTCACTAAAGAAGTCATCTCATGTGCTCCTAGAGCTCCGTTGTTGGATCTGGACGAAAATATATGTGAGTTTATGTTGTTTACGAAAATAGAAGTAAAACCAACATACTTGCTACAAGTGCACAGGGCTATGTAGCAATTTCATGATAAGTAAGGTTTGTCGATCCCATTGGGAGCGAATAGGATGGAACCACAATCCCCACAGCTGCGTTGTCACTTAAGACAAGTATGCTCACACACAAACCAGAGTTTGGAAATAGTTCACTTAAGTAGGTTACTAAGGAACGAAGAAAGGGAGAATTAAACTAGAGAGATGGAAAATAAATACTAAACTAAACAGAGGAAATAAACTATGAGAAGTATGTGATGTTTTAGATGAGATTGCTGGCATCTAGGTACGGTCTCGTTCGAAACGGGCACGGGATGGAGTTAAGTTTTACGAGTATGCCAGTGCTACTTCTTGAGCTTGTGTTAGTTTTTCCCTTGAAGAGGAGAGGGTGATGCAGCAAAGTAGAGATAAGTATTTCCCTCAGTTATAGAACCAAGGTATCAATCCAGTAGGAGACAATGCACAAATCACCAAGACCTGCACAAACAATCAAACAACTTGCACCCAACGCGATAAAGGGGTTGTCAATCCCTTCACGGTTACTTGCAAAAGTGAGATCTGATAGAGATAGGTGAAACTAAACAAAAGGTAAATTAAATATTTTTAGTATTTTTGGTTTAAAGATCGGAAAGTTAAAGATTGCAGAATAGTAGATCGGAAACATATATGATGAAAAATAGACCCGGGGGCCATATGTTTCACTACTGGCTTCTCTCAAGATAGCAAATAATACAATGGATGAACAAATTACTATCGAGCAATTGATAGAAAAGCTCAAAGTTATGAAGATATCTAAGGCAATTATTATGAAATATAGGCATCACGTCCATGTCAAGTAGACCGACTCCTGCCTGCATCTACTACTATTACTCCACACATCGATCGACTCATGCTTGCATCTAGAGTATTAAGTTCATGAAGAACAGAGTAACGCATTAAGTAACATGACATGATGTAGAGAAATAAACTCAAGCAATATGATGTAAACCCCATCGTTTTATCCTCGATGGCACCAATACAATATGTGCCTTACTACCCCTACCGTCACTGGGAAAGGACACCGCAAGACTGAACCCAAAGCTAAGCAATTCTCCCATTGCAATCAAAACCAATCTAGTTGGCCAAACTAGACTGATAGTTCGAAGAGAATTACAAAGATATCAAATCAATAAGAATTCAGAGAAGATTCAAATAATATTCATAGACAAGCTGATCATAAATCAATAATTCATCGGATCTCGACAAACACCGCAAAATAAGATTACATCTGATAGATCTCCAAGAACATCAGGAGAACATGGTATTGAGAAGCAAAGAGAGAGAAGAAGCCATCTAGCTACTAGCTATGGACCCGTAGGTCAGAGGTAAACTACTCATGTTTCATCGGAAGGGCAATAGAAATGATGTAGAAGCCCTCCATGATCGAATCCCCCTCCGGCAGGGCGCCAGAAAAGGCCCCTAGATGGGATCTCACGGGTACAGAAGGTTGCGGTGGTGTAAAAGTGTTTTCGTGTATGCTTCTGGTGGTTTGGGGATATTTGGGAATATATAGGACGAAGAATTAGGTCAGGGGAGTCATGAGGGGCCCACAAAGTAGGGGGCGCGCCCTACCCCCTGGGCACGCCCTCCCCCCTTGCCGCTGCCTCATGGCTCTTCCGACTTGATCTCCAAGTCTCTTGGGTGTCTTCTGGTCCAAGAAAAATCATCGTGAAGGTTTCATTCCGTTTCGCCTCCGTTTGGTATTCCTTCTCTGTGAAGCTCAAAAACAAGGAAAAAACAAAAACTAGCAAAAATAATATAAAATAACACATTAATGCATATAAAACATCCGAAATAGATAATATAATAGCATGGAACAATCCAAAATTATAGATACGTTGGAGACGTATCAAGCATCCCCAAGCTTAATTCCTGCTCATCCTCGAGTAGGTAAATGATAAAAACAGAATTTTTGATGTGGAATGCTACCTAACATATTTATCCATGTAATTTTTCTTTATTGTGGCATGAATGTTCATATCCATAATATTCAAAACAAAAGTTTAATATTGACATAAAAACAATAATACTTCAAGCATACTAACAAGGCAATTATGTCTTCTCAAAATAACATGGCCAAAGAAAGTTATCCCTACAAAATCATATACTCTAGCTATGCTCCATCTTCATCACACAAAATACTCAAATTATGCATAACCCCGATGACAAGCCCAGCAATTGTTTCATACTTTTGGTGTTCTCAAACCTTTTCGACTTTCACGCAATACATGAGTGTGAGCCATGGACATAGCACTATAGGTGGAATAGAATATGGTGGTTGTGGAGAAGAAAAAAAGAGGGAGATAGTCTCACATCAACTAGGCGTATCAACGGGCTATGGAGATGCCCATCAATAGATATCAATGTGGATGCACTAGAGCTATAAGTTTATGAAAGCTCAAAAAGAAAAACTAAGTGGGTGTGAACTTGCTTGCTCATGAAGACCTAGGTCGTTTTGAGGAAGCCCATCGTTGGAATATACAAGCAAAGTTCTATAATGAAAAATTCCCACTAGTGTATGAAAGTGATAAAATGGGAGACTCTCTATCATGAAGATCATGGTGCTACTTCGAAGCACGAGTGTGGAAAAAGGATAGTAACATTGCCCCTTCTCTCTTTTTCTCTCTTTTTTTGTTTGGCTTCTTTGGCCTCCTTTTTTATTTCCTTACATGGGACAATGCTCTAATAATGATGACCATCACACTTATATTTACTTACAACTCAAAAAAATACAACTCGATACTTAGAACAAAAATATGACTCTATGTGAATGCCTCTGGCGGTGTACCGGTATGTGCAATGACTCAAGAGTGACATGTATGAAAGAATTATGAAAGGTGGCTTTGCCACAAATATGATGTCAACTACATGATCATGCAAAGCAATATGACAATGATGAAGCGTGTCATAATAAATGGGATGGTGGAAAGTTGCATGGCAATATATCTCAAAATGGTTATGGAAATGCCATAATAGGTAGGTATGGTGGTTGTTTCGAGGAAGGTATATGGTGGGTGTATGGTAGCGGTGAAAGTTGCACGGCACAAGAGAGAGGCTAGCAATGGTGGAAGGGTGAGAGTGCGTATAATCCATGGACTCAACATTAGTCATAAAGAACTCATATACTTATTGCAAAAATCTATTAGTCATAGAAACAAAGTACGCGCATGCTCCTAAGGGGATAGATTGGTAGGAAAAGTCCATCGCTCATCCCCGACCGCCACTCATAAGGAAGACAATCAATAAACACCTCATGCTCCAACTTCATTACATAACGGTTCACCATACGTGCATGCTACGGGAATCACAAACCTCAACACAAGTATTTCTCAAATTCACAATTACTCACTAGCATGAATCTAATATCACCATCTTCATATCTCAAAACAATTATAAGGAATCAAACTTCTCATAGTATTCAATGCACTTTATATGAAAGTTTTATTATATCCCTCTTGGATGCCTATCATATTAGGACAAAATTTATAACCAAAGCAAATTACCATGCTGTCTAAAAAGACTCTCAAAATAATATAAGTGAAGCATAAGAGTTCAACAATTTCTACAAAATAAAATCACCGTCGTGCTGTAAAAAGATATAAGTGAAGCACTAGAGCAAAATTGCCTATCTCAAAAGATATAAGTCAAGCACATAGAGTATTATAATAAATCACGATTCATGTGTGTCCCTCTCAAAAGCTGTGTACAGCAAGGATGATTGTGGCAAACTAAAAAGCAAAGACTCATATCATACAAGACACTCCAAGCAAAACACATGTCATGTGGTGAATAAAAATATAGCCTCAAGCCCTCAAGTAAAGTTACCGATAGACGAAGACGAAAGAGGGGATGCCTTCCGGGGCATCCCCAAGCTTAGGCTCTTGGTTGTACTTGAATATTACCTTGGGGTTCCTTGGGCATCCCCAAGCGACTCTTGCCACTACTTATTCTATAGTCCATCAAATCCTTACCTAAAACTTGAAAACTTTACAACACAAAACTCAACAGAAAATCTCATAAGCTCCGTTAGTATAAGAAAATAAATCACCACTTTATGGTATGTTGTGAACTCATTATTTATTTATATTGGTGTAATATCTACTGTATTCCAACTTTTCCATGGTTCATACTGAAGGAAATATGCCCTAGAGGCAATAATAAAGTTATTATTTATTTCCTTAATTCATGATAAATGTTTATTATTCATGCTAAAATTGTATTAACCGGAAACTTAGTACATGTGTGAATACATAGACAAAACCTATAGTCCCTAGTATGCCTCTACTTGACTAGCTCGTTAAATCAAAGATGGTTATGTTTCCTAACCATAGACATGTGTTGTCGATTGATGAACGGGATCACACCATTAGGAGAATGATGTGATTGACATGACCCATCTGTTAGCTTAGCATTATGATCGTGTTAGTTTCATTGCTACTGCTTTCTTCATGACTTATACAAGTTCCTCAGACTATAAGATTATGCAACTCCCGAATTCCGGAGGAACACTTTGTGTGCTACCAAACATCACAACGTAAAAGGGTGATTATAAAGGTTCTCTACAGGTGTCTACGAAGGTGTTTGTTGGGTTGGCATAGATCGAGATTAGGATTTGTCACTCCGTGTTTCGGAGAGGTATCTCTGGGCCCTCTCGATAATACTCATCACTATAAGCCTTGCAAGCAATGTGATAATGAGTTAGTTGCGGGATGAAGTATTACGGAACGAGTAAAGAGACTTGCTGCCAATGAGATTGAACTAGGTATTGAGATAACAACGATCGAATCTTGGGCAAGTAACATACCGATGACAAAGGGAACAACATATGTTGTTATGCGGTTTGACCGATAAAGATCTTCGTAGAATATGTAGGAACCAATATAAGCATCCAGGTTCCGCTATTGGTTATTGACCAGAGACGTGTCTCGATCATGTCTACATAGTTCTCATACCCGTAGGATCTGCACCCTTAACGTTTGATGACGATTGGTATTATGAGTTTATGTGTTTTGATTTACCGAAGGTATTTTGGAGTTCCGAATGTGATGACGGGCATGACGAGGAGTCTCGAAATGGTCGAGACATGAACATTGATATATTGGACGACTATGTTTGGACATCGGAATGGTTCCGGATGAGTTCGGGCATTTACCGGAGTACCGGGGGGTTACCGGAACCCCCCGGGGAGTGTATGGGCCTTATTGGGCCATAGTGGGAGAGAGGAGGAGGCAGCCAGGTGGAGGCCCCCCCCCCTCCAATCCCAATCCAAATTGGGTGGGGGGCGCCCCCCCCCCCACTTTCCTTCCCTCTCTCTCCCCCTTCCTTCCTCTCCTACTCCAACCTGGGAAGGGGGAATCCTACTCCCACTGGGAGTAGGACTACCCCCCTTGGGCGCGCCATAGAGGGTCGGCCCTCCCCCTCCTCCACTCCTTTATATACGGGAGAGGGGGCACCCCATAGACACACAAGTTGACATTGTTTAGCCGTCTGCGGTGCCCCCCTCCACAATTACACACCTTGATCATATCGTCGTAGTGCTTAGGCGAAGCCCTGCACCGGTAACTTAATCATCATCGTCACCACGCCATCGTGCTGAAAAAACTCTCCCTCGGCCTCAACTGGATCAAGAGTACGAGGGACGTCTCCGAGCTGAACGTGTGCTGAACGCGGAGGTGCCGTACGTTCGGTGCTTAGGATCGGTCTGATCATGAAGACGTACGACTACATCAACCGCGTTGTCATAACGCTTCCGCTTTCAGTCTACAAGGGTACGTGGACACATTGTCCCCTCTCGTTGCTATGCATCACCTACATAGATCTTGCGTGACCGTAGGATTTTTTTGAAATTACCGCGTTCCCCAACAGTGGCATTCGAGCCAGGTCTATGCATAGATGTTATATGCACGAGTAGAACACAAAGAGTTGTGGGCGATAATAGTCATACTGCTTACCAACATGTCATACTTTGATTTGGCAGTATTGTTGGATGAAGCGGCTCAGACCAACATTACGCGCATGCTTACGCGAGACTAGTTCTACAGATGTGCTTTGCACATAGGTGGCTGGTGAGTGTGTATTTCTCGAACTTTAGTTGAATCGAGTGTGGCTACGCCCGATCCTTGTTGAAGGTTAAAACAACACACTTGACGAAAAATCATTGTGGTTTTGATGCGTACATAAGAACGGTTCTTGCTAAGCCCATAGCAGCCACGTAAAACTTGCAACAACAAAGTAGAGGACGTCTAACTTGTTTTTGCAGGGCTTTCTGTGATGTGATATGGTCAAGCATGATGTGACATAAATTGTTGAATGAGATGATCATCTTTTGTAAAAATTTATCGGCAACTGGCAGGAGCCATATGGTTGTCACTTTATTGTATGCAATGCAAATCGCCATGTAATTGTTTTACTTTATCACTAAGCGGTAGCAATAGTCGTAGAAACAATAGGTGGCGAAACGACAACGATGCTATGATGGAGATCAAGGTGTCACGCTGGTGACGTTGGAGATCATGACAATGCTTCGGTGATGGAGATCATGAGCACAAGATGATGATGGCCATATCATGTCACATATTTTGATTGCATGTGATGTTTATCCTTTATGCATCTTATTTTGCTTAGAACGTCGGTAGCATTATAAGATGATCCCTTACTAAATTTCAAGGTACAAGTGTTCTTCCTGAGTATGCACCGTTGCTACAGTTCGTCGTGCCGAGACACCACGTGATGATCGGGTGTGATATGCTCTACGTTCACATACAACATGTGCAAGCCAGTTTTGCACACGCAGAATACTCAGGTTAAACTTGACGAGCCTAGCATATGCAGATATGGCCTTGGAACACTAAGACCGAAAGGTCGAGCGTGAATCATATAGTAGATATGATCAACATAGTGATGTTCACCATTGAAAACTACTCCATCTCACGTGATGACCGGACATGGTTTAGTTGATTTGGATCATGTGATCACTTAGATGATTAGAGGGATGTCTATCTAAGTGGGAGTTCTTAAGTAATATGATTAATTGAACTTTAATTTATCATGAACTTAGTACCTGATAGTATTGTGCATGTCTATGTTGTTGTAGATCAATGGCCCATGCTACCGTTCCTTTGAATTTTAATGCGTTCCTAGAGAAAGCTAAGTTGAAAGATGATGGTAGAAACTACACGGATTGGGTCCATAACTTGAGGATTATCCCCATTGCTGCACAGAAGATGTATGTCCTGGAAGCACCGCTGGCCGCCAGGCCTGCTGCAAATGCTACTGATGATGTTAAGAATGTCTGGTAGAGCAAAGATGATGACTACTCGATAGTTCAGTGTGCCATGCTTTACAGCTTAGAATCGGGACTTCAAAGACGTTTTGAACGTCATGGAGCATATGAGATGTTTCAAGAGTTGAAGTTAATATTTCAAGCAAATGCCCGAGTTGAGAGATATGAAGTCTCCAACAAGTTCTACAGCTACAAAATGGAGGAGAATAGTTCTGTCAGCGAACACATACTCAAAATGTCTGGGTATCATAATCACTTGACTCAGCTGGGAGTTGATCTTCCAGTTGATTGTGTCATTGACAGAGTTCTTCAGTCACTGCCACCAAGCTATAAAGGCTTCGTGGTGAACTATAATATGCAAGGGATGAACAAGACTATTCCCAAGATCTTCGCGATGCTAAAGGCCGCGGAGGTGGAAATCAAAAAGGAGCATCAAGTGTTGTTGGTCAATAAGACCACTAGTTTCAAGAAAACGGGCAACAGGAAGATGGGGAACTTCAAGAAGAACGGCAAAAAGGTTGCTGCTCAAGAGAAGAAACCCAAGTCTGGACCTAAGCCTGAAATTGAGTGCTTGTACTGCAAAGGGACTGGCCACTAGAAGTGGAACTGTCCCAAGTATTTGGCGGATAAGAAGGATGGCAAAGTGAAAGGAATATTTGATATGCATGTTATTGATGTGTACTTAACTAATGCTCGCAGTAGCGCCCGGGTATTTCATACTGGTGTTGTTGCTCATATTTGCAACTCGAAATAGGGGCTACGGATTAAGCGAATATTGGCTAAGGATGAGGTGATGATGCACATGGGAAATGGTTCCAAAGTCGATGTGATCGCGGTCGGCACACTACCTCTACATCTACCATCGGGATTAGTTTTAGACCTGAATAATTATTATTTGGTGCCAGCATTGAGCATGAACATTATATCCGGATCTTAGTTGATGCGAGACAGTTATTCATTTAAATCGGAGAATAAATGGTTGTTCTATTATATGAGTAATATCTTTTATGGTCATGCACCCCTGCTGAGTGGTCTATTTTTTTTGAATCTCGATAGTAGTGATACACATATTCATAGTGTTGAAGCCAAAAGATTGAAGTTTAATAATGACAGTGCAACTTATTTGTGGCACTGCTGTTTGGGTCATATCGGTGTAAAGCGCATGAAGAAACTCCATACAGATGGACTTTTGGAATCACTTGATTATGAATCACTTGGTGCTTGTAAACCGTGCCTTATGGGCAAGATACCTAAAACTCCGTTCTCCGGAACAATGGAACGAGCTGCTGACTTGATGGAAATAATACATACCAATGTATGCGGTCTGATGAGTATTGATGCTTGTGGTGGGTATCATTATTTTCCCACCTTCACAGATGATTTGAGCAGATATGGTTATATCTACTTAATGAAGCATAAGTCTGAAACATTTGAAAAGTTCAAAGAATTTCAGAGTGAAGTGGAAAATCATAGTAACAAGAAAATAAAGTTTCTACGATCTGATCGTGGAGGAGAATATTTGAGTTACGAGTTTGGTCTTCCTTTGAAACAACATGGGATAGTTTCACAATTAACGCCACCTGGAACACCATAGCGAAATGGTGTGTTTGAATGTCGTAACTGCACTTTATTAGATATGGTGCGATCTATGATGTCTCTTACTGATTTACCGCTATCGTTTTGGGGTTATGCTCTAGAGACTACTGCATTCACATTAAATAGGGCACCATCAAAATCCGTTGAGACGACGCCTTATGAACTGTGGTTTGGCAAGAAACCAAAGTTGTCGTTTCTTAAAGTTTGGGGCTGCGATGATTATGTGAAAAAGCTTCGACCTGATAAGCTCTAACCCAAATTGGAGAAGTGCGTCTTCATAGGATACCCAAAGGAAAATGTTGGGTACACCTTCTATCACAGATGCGGAGGCAAAATCTTTGTTGCTAAGAATGGATCCTTTCTAGAGAAGGAGTTTCTCTCGAAAGAAGTGAGTGGGAGGAAAGTAGAACTTGATGAGGTAACTGTACCTTCTCCCTTATTGGAAAGTAGATCATCACAGAAATCAGTTCCAGTGATTCCTACACCAATTAGTGAGGAAGCTAATGATGATGATCATGAAGCTTCAGATCAAGTTACTACCGAACCTCGTAGGTCTTCCAGACTAAGATCCGCACCAGAGTGCTACAGTAATCATGTTCTAGAAGTCATGTTACTAGACCATGATGAATCTACGAACTATGAGGAAGCGATGATGAGCCTAGATTCCATGAAATGGCTTGAGGCCATGAAATCTGAGATGGGATCCATGTATGAGAACAAAGTGTGGACGTTGGTGGACTTGCCCGATGATCGGCAAGCCATGGAAAATAAATGGATCTTTAAGAAGAAGACTGACGCAGACGGTAATGTTACTATTTAAAAAGCTTGACTTGTTAAGAAGGGTTTTTGACAAGTTCAAGGAGTTGACTACGATGAGACTTTCTCACCCGTAGCGACGCTTAAGTCTGTCTGAATCATGTTAGCAATTGTTGCATTTTATGATTATGAAATTTGGCAAATGGATGTCAAAACTGCATTCCTGGATGGATTTCTGGAAGAAGAGTTGTATATGATGCAATCGAAAGGTTTTGTCGATCCAAAGGGTGCTAGCAAAGGGTGCAAGCTCCAGTGATCCATTTATGGACTGGTGCAAGCCTCTCGGAGTTGGAATAAACACTTTGATAGTGTGATCAAAGCATATGGTTTTATACAGACTTTTGGAGAAGCATGTATTTACAAGAAAGTGAGTGGGAGCTATGTAGCATTTCTGATCTTATATGTAGATGACATATTGTTGATTGGAAATGATATAGAATTTCTGGATAGCATAAAGGGATACCTGAATAAGAGTTTTTCAATGAAACACCTCGGAGAAGCTGCTTACATATTGGGCATCAAGATCTATAGAGATAGATCAAGACGCTTAATTGGACTTTCATAGAGCACATACCTTGATAAAATTTTGAAGAAGTTCAAAATGGATCAGTCAAAGAAAGGGTTCTTGCCTTTGTTACAAGGTGTGAAGTTGAGTCAGACTCAAAGCCCGACCACCGCAAAAGATAGAGAGAAAATGAAAGTCATTCCCTATGCTTCAGCCATAGGTTCTATCATGTATGCAATGTTGTGTACCAGACCTGATGTATGTCTTGCTATAAGCATAGCAGGGAGGTACCAAAGTAATCCCGGAGTGGAGCACTGGACAACAGTCAAGAACATCCTGAAATACCTGAAAAGGACTAAGGATATGTTTCTCGTTTATGGAGGTGAAAAAGAGCTCGTCGTAAATGGTTACATCGATGCAAGCTTTGACAATGATCCGGATGACTCTAAATCGCAAACCGAATAAGTATTTTTATTGAATGGTGGTGCTGTCAGTTGGTGCAGCTCCAAGCAGAGCGTCATCGTGGGATCTACGTGTGAAGCAGAGTACATTATTGCTTTGGAAGCGACAAATGAAGGAGTTTGGATGAAGGAGTTCGTGTCCGATCTAGGTGTCATACCTAGTGCCTCGGGTCCAATGAAAATCTTTTGTGACAATATTGGTGCAATAAAGTGCCAAGTAAGACCTTTAGGATAACTTACGGTGATAGTTGTGTTGATCCTGCTGAAAATCAGAAACTTTTACACCCAGTAAATTAGTTCTGATAATTCACAAAAACGTGATTTTGATCTTATTATTTTTTCTGTGGATTGGTACATAAATTTCTAAGGTTTTCCTAATTTGGTAGTATATTTGGAGTTACAGAAGTATTCGAGAGTTATAGAATACTACAGACTGTTCTGTTTCTAACCGATTCTGTTTTCTATGTGTTGTTTGATTATTTTGATGAATCTATGAGTAGTATAAAAGGGTATGAACCATAGAGAAGTTGGAATACAGTAGATATTACACCAGTATGAATTTAGAATGAGTTCATAACAGTACCTAAGTGGTGATTTATTTTCTTATACTAACGGAGCTTACAAGTTTTCTGTTGAGTTTTGTGTTGTGAAGTTTTCAAGTTTTGGGTAAAGATTCGATGGACTATGGAATAAGGAGTTGCAAGAGCCTAAGCTTGGGGATGCCCAAGGAACCCCAAGGTAATATTCAAGGACAACCAAGAGCCTAAGCTTGGGGATGCCCCGGATGGCATCCCCTCTTTCGTCTTCGTTCATCGGTAACTTTACTTGGAGCTATATTTTTATTCACCACATGATATGTGTTTTGCTTGGAGCGTCATTTTCTTTTATTAGTATTTGCTTGCTTTTATTTAGAATAATATTTTGCTTCTATATTCTCAATAAAAATGTCAAGGATAGCCTTTGCCATGCTTATTTTGCAAGTATACATGTTGTTGTTTGAAAACAGAAAGTTTACCGCTGTTGCAAACATTCCCATTGTATACATGTTGCTGTTTGAAAACAGAAAGTATACATGCTTGGAGCGTCATGTTGTTTTATTTTGTTTTGGTTGCTGTTTGAATAAAGTACTTAAGATCTGAAATTCTTAAATGTTAGGAAGTCTTCACATAGTTACATAATTATTCGACTACTCATTAATCTTCACTTATATCTTTCTGAGTACTTTGTCATTTGCTATAGTGCTTCACTTATATCCTTTTAGAGCATGGTGGTGGTTTTATCTTTTAGAAATTATTGATCTCTCGTGCTTCACTTATATTATTTTGAGAGTCTTTTAGAACAACATGTTACTTTCTTTGGTTATAAAATTTGTCCTAATATGATGGGCATCCAAGCTGGGTATAATAAAAACTATCATATAAAGTGCATTGAATACTATGAGAAATTTGATGCTTGATAATTGTTTTGAGATATAAAGGTGGTAATGTTAGAGTCATGCTAGTTGGGTAATTATGCAATTTAGAAATACTTGTGTTGAAGTTGGCAAGTCCCGTCGCATGCACGTATGGTAAAAGTTGGGTAACAAATTTGTTGCATGGGGTGCTCTTTTGATAGCCTTCCTTATGTGTGGAGGTCGGGGGCGCGCAATGGTTAACTCCTACAAACCTCCCCCTAGGAGCACGCGTAGTAGTACTTTGCTTCGAGGGCTAATAAATTTTTTGCAATAAGTATATGAGCTCTTTATGAATAATGTGAGTCCATGGATTATACACACTCTTACCCTTCCATCATTGCTAGCCTCTACGGTACCGCGCATTGCCCTTTCTCACCTTGAGAGTTGGTGCAAACTTCGCCGGTGCATCCAAACCCCGTGATACGATACGCTCTAACACACATAAACCTCCTTATATCTTCCTCAAAACAGCCACCATACCTACCTATTATGGCCTTTCCATAGCCATTCCGAGATATATTGCCATGCAACTTTCCACCATTCTGTTTATTATGACACGTTTCATCATTGTCATATTGCTTTTGCATGATCATGTAGTTGACATTTTATTTGTGGCAAAGCCACCATGCATAATTTTTCATACATGTCAGTCTTGATTCATTGCCCATCCTGGTACACCGCCGGAGGCATTCATATAGAGTCATATCTTGTTCTAGTATCAAGTTGTAATTCTTGAGTTGTAAATAAATAGAAGTGTGATGATCATCATTATTAGAGCATTGTCCCTTGAAAAGAAAGGCCAAAAAAAGAGAAAGGCCTACTACGTCTTGAGCTTGCGTTGGTTTTCCTTGAAGACGAAAGGATGATGCAGCACATTAGCGTAAGTATTTCCCTCAGTTTTTGAGAACCAACGTATCAATCCAGTAGGAGGCTCCTCAAAAGTCCCACGCACCTACACAAACAAACAAGAACTCGCAACCAAGGCAATAAAGGGGTTGTCAATCCCTTCAAGGCTACTTGCGAAAGTGAGATCTGATAGAGATAATATGATAAGATAAATATATTTTTGGTATTTTATGATATAGATTGGAAAAGTAAAGATGCAAATAAAAGTAGATTGAAAGCTTATATGATAAGAGATAGACCCAGGGGCCATAGGTTTCACCAGTGGCTTCTCTCAAGATAGCATAAGTATTACAGTGGGTGAACAAATTACTGTCGAACAATTGATAGAAAAGTGAATAATTATGAGATTATCTAGGCATGATCATGTATATAGGCATCACGTCTGTGACAAGTAGACGAACTCCTGCCTACATCTACTACTATTACTCCACACATCGACCGCTATCCAGCATGCATCTAGAGTATTAAGTTCGTAAAAGAATAGAGTAATGCATTAAGAAAGATGACATGATGTAGAGGGATAAACTCATGCAATATGATATAAACCCCATCTTTTTATCCTCGATGGCAACAATACAATATGTGCCTTGCTGCCCCTGCTGTCATTGGTAAAGGACACCGCAAGATTGAACCCAAAGCTAAGCACTTCTCCCATTGCAAGAAAGATCAATCTAGTAGGCCAAACCAAACTGATAATTCGAAGAGACTTGCAAGGATAACTTAATCACACATAAAAGAATTCAAAGGAGATTCAAATATTTCTCATATATAAACTTGCTCATAAACCCACAATTCATCGGATCTCGACAAACACACCGCAAAAAGAGTTACATCGAATAGATCTCCAAGAAGATCGAGGAGAACATGGTATTGAGATCCAAAGAGAGAGAAGAAGCCATCTAGCTAATAACTATGGACCCGAAGGTCTATGGTAAACTACTCACAACTCATCAGAGAGGCCTTGGAGATGATGTAGAGGCCCTCCATGATTGATTCCCCCTCCGGCGGAGCGCCGGCGACGGCTCCAAGATGGGATCTCACGGATACAGAAGGTTACGACGGTGGAAATAGTTTTTCGTGGTCGCTTCTGATGTTTTCAGGGTACATGGGTATATATAGGAGGAAGAAGTAGGTCGGTGGACTCCCGAGGGGCCCTTGAGGGTGGGGGCACGCCGGGCATCCTCGTGGCCGCCTCCCTTGTTTCTTGACTTCCACTTGAAGTCCTCTGGATCACGTTTGTTCCAAAAATCACGCTCCCGAAGGTTTCATTCCATTTGGACTCCGTTTGATATTCATTTTCTTTGAAACACTGAAATAGGCAAAAAAATAGCAATACGGGCTGGGCCTCCGGTTAGTAGGTTAGTCCCAAAAATGATATAAATGTGTAAAGTAAAGCCCATAAACATCCAAAACGGGTAATATAATAGCATGGAACAATCAAAAATTATAGATACGTTGGAGACATATCAAGCATCCCCAAGCTTAATTCCTGCTCGTCCTCGAGTAGGTAAATGATAAAAACAGAATTTTTGATGTGGAATCTACCTAGCATAATTCTCAATGTAATTTTCTTTATTGTGGCATGAATGTTCAGATCCAAATGATTCAAAATAAAATTTCATATTGACATAAGAAATAGTAACACTTCAAGCATACTGATCAAAGTAATCATGACTTCTCAAAATAACATGGCTAAAGAAATTTCATCCCTACAAAATCATATAGTTAGGCTATGCTTCATTTTCGTCACACAAAAATGCTCCCATCTTGTACACCCCCGATGACAAGCCAAGCAATTGTTTTGTACTTAAATAATCTCAAACTTTTTCAACTTTCACGCAATACATGAGCGTGAGCCATGGATATAGCACTATGGGTGGAATAGAATATGATGATGGAGATTGTGTGGAGAATATAAAAAAGGAGAAAGTCTCACATTGACGAGGATAATCAACGGGCTATGGAGATGACCATCAATTGATGTCAACATGAGGAGTAGGGATTGCCATGCAACGGATGCACTAGAGCTATAAATGTATGAAAGCTCAACAAAGGAAACTAGTGGGTGTGCATCCAACTCGCTTGCTCACGAAGACCTAGGGCATTTTGAGGAATTCCATCGTAGGAATATACAAGCCAAGTTCTATAATGAAAAATTCCCACTAGTATATGAAAGTGACAACATATGAGACTCTCTATATGAAGAACATGGTGCTACTTTGAAGCACAAGTGTGGAAAAAGATAGTAACATTGCCCCCTTTTTATTTTTATTTTCTTCTTTTTTTCTTTTTTTCTTTGGGCCTTTCTTATTTTCTTTTGGCCTTTCTTTTTTTTCTTTGGCCTTTCTTTTTTTTTCTTTTTGGCCTTTCTTTGGGGGGGGCTATGCTCTAATAATTATGATCATCACACTTTTATTTATTTACAACTCATGAATTTCAACTCAAAACTAGAACAAGATATGACTCTATATGAATGCCTCCGACGGTGTACCGGGATGGGCAATGAATCAAGAGTGACATGTATGAAAAATTATGCATGATGGCTTTGCCACAAATACGATGTCAACTACATGATCATGCAAGGAAATATGACAATGATAATGTGTGTCATGATGATGAACGGAACGGTGGAAAGTTGCATGGCAATATATCTCGGAATGGCTATGGAAATGCCATAATAGGTAGGTATGGTGGCTGTTTTGAGGAAGATATAAGGAGGTTTATGTGTGATAGAGAATATCGTATCACGGGGTTTGGATGCACCGGTGAAGTTTGCACCAACTCTCAAGGTGAGAAAGGGCAATGCACGGTACCGAAGAGGCTAGCAATGATGGAAGGGTGAGAGTGCGTATAATCCATGGACTCGACATTAGTCATAAAGAACTCATATACTTATTGCAAAAATATACATGTCATCAAAAACCAAGCACTACGCGCATGCTACTAGGGGGATAGATTGGTAGGAAAAGACCATCGCTCGTCCCTGACCGCCACTCATAAGGATGCACAATCTAAGAACACCTCATGTTTCAAATTTGTTACACAACTTTCACCATACGTGCATGCTACGGGACTTTCTAACTTCAACACAAGCATTCTTTAAATTCAGAATCACCCAACTAGCATGACTCTAATATCACTACCTCCATATCTCAAAACAATTATCAAGTATCAAATTGATCATAGTATCCAATTCACTTCCTATGATAGTTTTTATTATACCCAACCTGGATGACCATCATTCTAGGACCAATTTTATAACCATAGCAAATACCACGCTATTCTAAGAGACTCTCAAAATAATATAAGTGAAGCATGAGAGATTGACAATTTCTTCAAAATTAAGCCACTGACGTGCTCTAAAAGATATAAGTGAAGCACTAGAGCAAAAACTATCTTGCTCAAAAGATATAAGTGAAGCACATAGAGTATTCTAATAAATTCCAATCAAGTGGGTTTCTCCCAAAAGGTGTGTACATCAAGGATGATTGTGGTAAACTAATAAGCAAAGACTAATATCATACAAGATGCTCCAAGCAAAACACATATCATGTGGCGAATAAAAACATAGCTCCAAGTAAAGTTACCGATAGACGAAGACGAAAGAGGGGATGCCTTCCGGGGCATCCCCAAGCTTAGGCTTTTGGCTATTCTTGAATATATTGGGTTGCCATGGGCATGACCAAGCTTAAGCTCTTGTCACTCCTTATTCCATAGTCCATCAAATCTTTACCCAAAACTTGAAAACTTCACAACACAAAACTCAACAAGAAATCTCATAAGCTCCGTTAGTGCAAGAAAGCAAAACTACCACATAAGGTACTATAATGAACTCATTATTTATTTATATTGGTGTTAAACCTACTGTATTCCAAGTTCTCTATGGTTCATACCCCTACATACTAGCCATAGATGCATCAAAATAAGCAAACAACACACGAAAGGCAGAATCTGTCAAAAACAGAACAGTCTGTAGCAATCTGTAACTCTTGAATACTTATGGAACTCTAAAAATCCTACCAAAATAGGAAGTCCTGATAAATTTGTCTATTGATCTACAGAAAAATAAATCAACGCAAAAGCACATTTTTGTGAATTACCAAAATTATTTTCATGCGCGTAAAGTTTCTGTTTTTCAGCAGAATCAAATTAACTATCACCATAGGTTATCCTATAGGTTCTACTTGGCACAAACACTAATTAAAACATAAAAACACATCTAAAAAGAAGGTAGATGCAAAATTTATTACTAAACAGAAGCAAAAACAAACAAAAAAACTAAAATAAAATGGGGTCCTCTGTCAAAAAAATAAAAATAAAATGGGGTTGCCTCCCAACTAGCGCTATCGTTTAACGCCCCTAGCTAGGCATAAAAGTGAGGACAGATCTAAGTAGTGCCATCTTCGGCACTCAATTCATAAGTAGCTCGCATGATAGATTCATAAGGTAATTTGACTTTCTTTCTTGGAAAGTGCTCCATGCCTTTCCTTAATGGAAATTGGAATATAATATTCCCTTCCTTCATATCAATAATCGCACCAATCGTTCTAAGGAAAGGTCCACCAAGAATAATAGGACAAGAAAGATTGCAATCTATATCAAGAATGATAAAATCTATGGGCACCAAATTCCTATTTGCAATAATGAGAATATCATTGATCCTTCCCATTGGCTTTTTAATGGTGGAATCCACAAGGTGCAAATTTAAAGAGCAATCATCAAGATCATGGAAACCTAGAATATCACAAAGTTTTCGGAATCGTGGAAACACTAGCACCCAAATCACATAAAGCATAACACTCATGATATTTAATTTTAATCTTTATAGTAGGTTCTGTTGGAAATATGCCCTAGAGGCAATAATAAAAGCATTATTATTATATTTCCTTGTTCATGATAATTGTCTTTATTCATGCTATAATTGTGTTATCCGGGAATCGTAATACATGTGTGAATAACAGACATCAACATGTCCCTAGTGAGCCTCTAGTTGACTAGCTCGTTGATCAACAGATAGTCATGGTTTCCTGACTATGGACACTGGATGTCATTGATAACGAGATCACATCATTAGGAGAATGATGTGATGGACAAGACCCAATCCTAAACATAGCACAAGATCGTATAGTTCGTTTGCTAGAGTTTTCCAATGTCAAGTATCTTTTCCTTAGACCATGAGATCGTGTAACTCCCGGATACCGTAGGAGTGCTTTGGGTATGCCAAACGTCACAACGTAACTGGGTGACTATAAAGGCAGACTACGGGTATCTCCGAAAGTGTCTGTTGGGTGACATGGATCAAGACTGGGATTTGTCACTCCGTATGACGGAGAGGTATCACTGGGCCCACTCGGTAATGCATCATCATAATGAGCTCAGAGTGACCAAGTGTCTGGTCACGGGATCATGCATTACGGTACGAGTAAAGTGACTTGTCGGTAACGAGATTGAACGAGGTATTGGGATAATGACGATCGAATCTCGGGCAAGTAACATATCGATAGACAAAGGGAATAGCGTACGGGGTTGATAGAATCCTCGACATCGTGGTTCATCCGATGAGATCATCGTGGAGCATGTGGGAGCCAACATGGGTATCCAGATCCCGCTGTTGGTTATTGACCGGAGAGTCGTCTCGGTCATGTCTGCTTGTCTCCCGAACCCGTAGGGTCTACACACTTAAGGTTCAGTTACGCTAGGGTTGTAGGGATATGTATATGCAGTAACCCGAATGTTGTTCGGAGTCCCGGATGAGATCCCGGACGTCATGAGGAGTTCCGGAATGGTCCGGAGGTAAAGATTTATATATGGGAAGTCCTGTTTCAGGCATCGGGACAAGTTTCGGGGTTATCGGTATTGTACCGGGACCACCGGAAGGGTCCCGGGGGTCCACCGGGTGGGTCCACCTGTCCCGGGGGGGGCACATGGGCTGTAGGGGTGCGCCTTGGCCTAATGGGCCAAGGGAACCAGCCCCACATAGGCCCATGCGCCTAGGGTTTGAAGGGGGAAGAGTCCTAGGAGGGGAAGGCACCTCCTAGGTGCCTTGGGGGGGAGGGAAACCCCCCTTGGCCGCCGCACCCCCTAGGAGATTGGATCTCCTAGGGCCGGCCACCCCCCCTTTGGCCCTCCTATATATAGTGGGGGAGAGGAGGGACTTCATACCTGAACGCCTTCGCCTTTGGTTGCCTCCTTCTCCCTCCCCAACACCTCCTCCACCTCCATAGTGCTTAGCGAAGCTCTGCCGGAGTACTGCAGCTCCATCAACACCACGCCGTCGTGCTGCTGCTGGTGCCATCTCCCTCAACCTCTCCTCCCTCCCTTGCTAGATCAAGAAGGAGGAGACGTGGCTGTTCCGTACGTGTGTTGAACGCGGAGGTGCCGTCCGTTCGGCGCTGGTCATCGGTGATTTGGATCACGTCGAGTACGACTACATCATCACCGTTCTTTTGAACGCTTCCGCTCGCGATCTACAAAGGTATGTAGATGCATCTAATCACTCGTTGCTAGATGAACTCCTAGATGATCTTGGTGAAACGAGTAGGAAAATTTTTGTTTTCTGCAACGTTCCCCAACAGTGGCATCATGAGCTAGGTCTATGCGTAGTTCTTCTTGTGCGAGTAGAACACAATTTGTTGTGGGCGTAGATTTGTCAACTTTCTTGCCGTTACTAGTCCTTTCTTGCTTCAGCGGTATTGTGGGATGAAGCGGCCCGGACCAACCTTACACGTACGCTTACGTGAGACCGGTTCCACCGACTAACATGCACTAGTTGCATAAGGTGGCTGGCGGGTGTCTGTCTCTCCTACTTTAGTTGGAGCGGAATCGATGAACAGGGTCCTTATGAAGGGTAAATAGAAGTTGACAAATCACGTTGTGGCTTTAACGTAGGTAAGAAAACGTTCTTGCTAGAACCCTAATTCAGCCACGTAAAACTTGCAACAACAATTAGAGGACGTCTAACTTGTTTTTGCAGCAAGTGGTTTGTGATATGATATGGCCAAAGTTGTGATGAATGATGAATGATCTACATGTGATGTATGAGATGTTCATGCTATTGTAATAGGAATCACGACTTGCATGTCGATGAGTATGACAACCGGCAGGAGCCATAGGAGTTGTCTTTATTCTTTTATATGACCTGCGTGTCATCAAGAAACGCCATGTAATTACTTTACTTTATTGCTAAATGCGTTAGCCATAGTAGTAGAAGTAATAGTTGGCGAGCAACTTCATGGAGACACGATGATGGAGATCATGATGATGGAGATCATGGTGTCAAGCCGGTGACAAGATGATCATGGAGCCCCAAGATGGAGATCAAAGGAGCTATGTGATATTGGCCATATCATGTCACGTTTATTATTTGATTGCATGTGATGTTTATCATGTTTTGCATCTTGTTTACTTAGAACGACGGTAGTAAATAAGATGATCCCTCACAATAAATTCAAGAAGTGTTCCTCCTAACTGTGCACCGTTGCGACAGTTCGCTGTTTCAAAACACGACGTGATGATCGGGTGTTTTATTCAGACGTTCACATACAACGGGTGTAAGACAGATTTACACATGCAAACACTTAGGTTGACTTGACGAGCCTAGCATGTACAGACATGGCCTCGGAACACGGAAGACCGAAAGGTCGAGCATGAGTCGTATAGAAGATACGATCAACATGAAGATGTTCACCGATGTTGACTAGTCCGTCTCACGTGATGATCGGACACGGTCTAGTTTAACTCGGATCATGTAATACTTAGATGACTAGAGGGATGTCTAATCTAAGTGGGAGTTCACTAATAATTTGATTAGTTGAACTTAATTATCATGAACTTAGTCTAAAATCTTTGCAATATGTCTTGTAGATCAAATGGCCAACGTAGTCCTCAACTTCAACGCGTTCCTAGAGAAAACTAAGCTGAAAGACGATGGCAGCAACTATATGGACTGGGTCCGGAACCTGAGGATCATCCTCATAGCTGCCAAGAAAGATTATGTCCTACAAGCACCGCTTGGTGACGCACCCGTTCTCCCTGCAGAACAAGACGTTATGAACGCTTGGCAGGCATGTTTCGATGACTACTCCCTCGTTCAGTGCGGCATGCTTTACAGCCTAGAGCCGGGGCTCCAAAAGCGTTTTGAGAGACATGGAGCATATGAGATGTTCGAAGAGCTGAAAATGGTTTTCCAAGCTCATGCCCGGGTCGAGAGATATGAAGTCTCCGACAAATTCTTCAGCTGTAAGATGGAGGAAAACAGTTCTGTCAGTGAGCACATACTCACTATGTCTGGGTTGCATAACCGCTTGACTCAGCTGGGAGTTAATCTCCCGGATGATGCGGTCATTGACAGAATCCTCCAGTCGCTTCCACCAAGCTACAAGAGCTTTGTGATGAACTTCAATATGCAGGGGATGGAGAAGACCATTCCTGAAGTATTTGCTATGCTGAAATCAGCAGAGGTAGAAGTCAGGAAGGAACATCAAGTGTTGATGGTCAATAAAACCACTAAGTTCAAGAAAGGCAAGGGTAAAAAGAACTTCAAGAAGGACGGCAAGGAGGTTGCCGCGCCCGGCAAGCAAGCTGCCGGGAAGAAGCCAAAGAATGGACCCAAGCCCGAGACTGAGTGCTTTTATTGCAAGGGAAGCGGTCACTGGAAGCGGAACTGCCCTAAGTACTTAGCGGATAAGAAGGCCGGCAAAACAAAAGGTATATGTGATATACATGTAATTGATGTGTACCTTACAAGTGCCCGTAGTGGCTCCTGGGTATTTGATACCGGTGCAGTTGCTCACATTTGTAACTCAAAGCAGGGGCTGCGGAATAAGCGGAAACTGGCAAAGGACGAGGTGACGATGCGCGTCGGGAATGGTTCCAAGGTCAATGTGATCGCCGTCGGCACGCTACCTCTGCATCTCCCTTCGGGATTAGTTTTAAACCTTAATAATTGTTATCTAGTGCCAGCTTTGAGCATGAACATTGTATCGGGATCTCGTTTAATTCGAGATGGCTACTCTTTTAAATCTGAGAATAATGGTTGTTCCATTTTTATGAGAGATATGTTTTATGGTCATGCTCCTATGGTGAATGGTTTATTCTTTATGAATCTCGAACGTGATGCTACACATGTTCATAATGTGAGTACCAAAAGAAGTAAGGTTGATAATGATAGTCTCACATACTTGTGGCATTGCCGCCTTGGTCACATAGGTGTCAAACGCATGAAGAAGCTCCATGCTGATGGACTTTTAGAGTCTCTTGATTATGAATCATTTGACACGTGCGAACCATGCCTTATGGGTAAAATGACCAAGACTCCGTTCTCAAGAACAATGGAGCGAGCAACCGACTTATTGGAAATCATACATACTGATGTGTGCGGTCCGATGAGTGTTGAGGCTCGCGGTGGCTATCGTTATGTTCTCACTCTCACTGATGATTTAAGTAGGTATGGGTATATCTACTTAATGAAACACAAGTCTGAAACCTTTGAAAAGTTCAAGGAATTTCAGAGTGAGGTTGAAAATCAACGTGACAGGAAAATCAAGTTTCTACGATCAGATCGTGGAGGAGAATACTTGAGTCACGAGTTTGGGGCACACTTAAGAAAATGTGGAATAGTTTCACAACTCACGCCGCCTGGAACACCTCAGCGTAATGGTGTGTCCGAACGTCGTAATCGCACTCTGTTAGATATGGTGCGATCTATGATGTCTCTTACCGATTTACCGCTTTCTTTTTGGGGCTATGCTTTAGAGACTGCCGCATTCACTTTAAATAGGGCTCTGTCGAAATCCGTTGAGACGACACCGTATGAATTATGGTTTGGGAAGAAACCTAAGCTGTCGTTTCTAAAAGTTTGGGGATGCGATGCTTATGTCAAGAAACTTCAACCTGAAAAGCTCGAACCCAAGTCGGAAAAATGTGTCTTCATAGGATACCCAAAAGAAACTATTGGGTACACCTTCTACCTCAGATCCGAAGGCAAGATCTTTGTTGCCAAGAATGGGTCCTTTCTGGAGAAAGAGTTTCTCTCGAAAGAAGTAAGTGGGAGGAAAGTAGAGCTTGATGAAGTATTACCTCTTGAACAGGAAAATGGCGCAACTCAAGAAAATGTTCCTGAGGTGCCTGCACCGATTAGAGAGGAAGTTAATGAAAATGATCAAGATACTTCTGATCAAGCCCCTACTGAAATTCGAAGGTCCACAAGGACACGTTCCGCACCAGAGTGGTACGGCAACCCTGTCTTGGAAATCATGCTGTTAGACAATGGTGAACCTTCGAACTATGAAGAAGCGATGCCGGGCCCGGATTCCGACAAATGGCTGGAAGCCATGAAATCCGAGATAGGATCCATGTATGAAAACAAAGTATGGACTTTGACTGACTTGCCCGTTGAGCGGCGAGCCATAGAAAATAAATGGATCTTTAAGAGGAAGACAGACGCGGATGGTAATGTGACCATCTATAAAGCTCGGCTTGTCGCTAAGGGTTATCGACAAGTTCAAGGGGTTGACTACGATGAGACTTTCTCACCGGTAGCGAAGCTGAAGTCCGTCCGAATCATGTTAGCAATTGCCGCATTCTATGATTACGAAATATGGCAAATGGACGTCAAAACGGCATTCCTTAATGGTTTCCTTAAGGAAGAATTGTATATGATGCAACCGGAAGGTTTTGTCGATCCTAAGAATGCTGACAAAGTGTGCAAGCTCCAACGCTCGATTTATGGGCTGGTGCAAGCATCTCGGAGTTGGAACATTCGCTTTGATGAGATGATCAAAGCGTTTGGGTTTACACAGACTTATGGAGAAGCCTGCGTTTACAAGAAAGTGAGTGGGAGCTCTGTAGCATTTCTCATATTATATGTAGATGACATACTTTTGATGGGAAATGATATAGAACTCTTGGACAGCATCAAGGCCTACTTGAATAAAAGTTTTTCAATGAAGGACCTTGGAGAAGCTGCTTATATATTAGGCATCAAAATCTATAGAGATAGATCGAGACGCCTCATAGGTCTTTCACAAAGCACATACCTTGATAAGATATTGAAGAAGTTCAATATGGATCAATCCAAGAAGGGGTTCTTGCCTGTGTTACAAGGTATGAAATTGAGCTCAGCTCAATGTCCGACCACGGCAGAAGATATAGAAGAGATGAGCGTCATCCCCTATGCCTCAGTCATAGGTTCTATTATGTATGCCATGCTGTGTACCAGACCTGATGTAAACCTTGCCGTAAGTTTGGTAGGAAGGTACCAAAGTAATCCCGGCAAGGAACACTGGACAGCGGTCAAGAATATCCTGAAGTACCTGAAAAGGACTAAGGAAATGTTTCTCGTTTATGGAGGTGACGAAGAGCTCGTCGTAAAGGGTTACGTCGACGCTAGCTTCGACACAGATCTGGATGACTCTAAGTCACAAACCGGATACGTGTATATTTTGAATGGTGGGGCAGTAAGCTGGTGCAGTTGCAAGCAAAGCGTCGTGGCGGGATCTACATGTGAAGCGGAGTACATGGCAGCCTCGGAGGCAGCACATGAAGCAATATGGGTGAAGGAGTTCATCACCGACCTAGGAGTCATACCCAATGCGTCGGGGCCGATCAAGCTCTTCTGTGACAACACTGGAGCTATTGCACTTGCCAAGGAGCCCAGGTTTCACAAGAAGACAAGGCACATCAAGCGTCGCTTCAACTCCATTCGTGAAATGTTCAAGATGGAGACATAGAGATTTGTAAAGTACATACGGACCTGAATGTAGCAGATCCGTTGACTAAACCTCTCCCTAGAGCAAAACATGATCAACACCAGAATTCCATGGGTGTTCGATTCATCACAATGTAACTAGATTATTGACTCTAGTGCAAGTGGGAGACTGTTGGAAATATGCCCTAGAGGCAATAATAAAAGCATTATTATTATATTTCCTTGTTCATGATAATTGTCTTTATTCATGCTATAATTGTGTTATCCGGGAATCGTAATACATGTGTGAATAACAGACATCAACATGTCCCTAGTGAGCCTCTAGTTGACTAGCTCGTTGATCAACAGATAGTCATGGTTTCCTGACTATGGACACTGGATGTCATTGATAACGAGATCACATCATTAGGAGAATGATGTGATGGACAAGACCCAATCCTAAACATAGCACAAGATCGTATAGTTCGTTTGCTAGAGTTTTCCAATGTCAAGTATCTTTTCCTTAGACCATGAGATCGTGTAACTCCCGGATACCGTAGGAGTGCTTTGGGTATGCCAAACGTCACAACGTAACTGGGTGACTATAAAGGCAGACTACGGGTATCTCCGAAAGTGTCTGTTGGGTGACATGGATCAAGACTGGGATTTGTCACTCCATATGACGGAGAGGTATCACTGGGCCCACTCGGTAATGCATCATCATAATGAGCTCAGAGTGACCAAGTGTCTGGTCACGGGATCATGCATTACGGTACGAGTAAAGTGACTTGCCGGTAACGAGATTGAACGAGGTATTGGGATAACGACGATCGAATCTCGGGCAAGTAACATATCGATAGACAAAGGGAATAGCGTACGGGGTTGATAGAATCCTCGACATCGTGGTTCATCCGATGAGATCATCGTGGAGCATGTGCGAGCCAACATGGGTATCCAGATCCCGCTGTTGGTTATTGACCGGAGAGTCGTCTCGGTCATGTCTGCTTGTCTCCCGAACCCGTAGGGTCTACACACTTAAGGTTCAGTTACGCTAGGGTTGTAGGGATATGTATATGCAATAACCCGAATGTTGTTCGGAGTCCCGGTTGAGATCCCGGACGTCACGAGGAGTTCCGGAATGGTCCGGAGGTAAAGATTTATATATGGGAAGTCCTGTTTCAGGCATCGGGACAAGTTTCGGGGTTATCGGTATTGTACCGGGACCACCGGAAGGGTCCCGGGGGTCCACCGGGTGGGTCCACCTGTCCCGGGGGGCCACATGGGCTGTAGGGGGTGCGCCTTGGCCTAATGGGCCAAGGGCACCAGCCCCACATAGGCCCATGCGCCTAGGGTTTGAAGGGGGAAGAGTCCTAGGAGGGGAAGGCACCTCCTAGGTGCCTTGGGGGGGAGGGAAACCCCCCTTGGCCGCTGCACCCCCTAGGAGATTGGATCTCCTAGGGTCGGCCACCCCCCCTTTGGCCCTCCTATATATAGTGGGGGAGAGGAGGGACTTCATACTTGAACGCCTTGGCCTTTGGTTGCCTCCTTCTCCCTCCCCAACACCTCCTCCACCTCCATAGTGCTTAGCGAAGCTCTGCCGGAGTACTGCAGCTCCATCAACACCACGCCGTCGTGCTGCTGCTGGTGCCATCTCCCTCAACCTCTCCTCCCTCCCTTGCTGGATCAAGAAGGAGGAGACGTGGCTGTTCCGTACGTGTGTTGAACGCGGAGGTGCCGTCCGTTCGGCGCTGGTCATCGGTGATTTGGATCACGTCGAGTACGACTACATCATCACCGTTCTTTTGAACGCTTCCGCTCGCGATCTACAAAGGTATGTAGATGCATCTAATCACTCGTTGCTAGATGAACTCCTAGATGATCTTGGTGAAACGAGTAGGAAAATTTTTGTTTTCTGCAACGTTCCCCAACAGGTTCCCACTCATCATTAAGTTTTCTAGGTATAGAAACTTCCAAATTAAGTTTTTCATCAAAAGATTGCATCAAGGCATCAACAATATGTTTGGTAAAGGCTTTATTTTGACTATAAGCATGAGGAGAATTCAACACGGATTGCAACAAGGAAATACAACCTTCTAAAGAACAATTATCATAATTAAATTCCTTGAAATCCAAGATAGTGGTTCAATGCTATTTAAAGTCTTGACCTCTCCGATCCCACTTTTACCAAATTTAGCATCAAGATCTAAGAACTCTGAATAATTGGGACGCCTTTTAACTAAAGTTGACTCATCTCCAGTCCCATCATTATTAAGATTCATATTGCAAAACAAAGATTTAATAGGGGACGCATCAATAACTTTTAGATCTTCATCATTATTTTCATGGAAACTAGAAGAACACGCCTTTACAAAGCAATCTTTCTTAGCACGCAATCTAGCGGTTCTTTCTTTGCACTCATCAATGGAAATTCGCATGGCTTTGAGAGACTCATTGATATCATGCTTAGGAGGAGTAAATCTAAGTTTCATAGAATCAACATTAAGCAAAAGTCTATCAACTTTCCTAGCCAAATCATCAACTTTAAGCAATTTTTCTTCAAGCAAGGAATTAAAATTCTTTTGAGAGATCATAAATTCTTTCACACTATTATCAAAATCAGAGAGCATCTTATTATAATTACCATAAGAATTATTGTAGGAATTTCCATAATTATTAGAGGAATTACTAGGGAACAGTCTAGGATTAAAGTTTCCTCTATAAGCATTGTTACCAAAATTATTCCTACCAACAAAATTCACATCCATAGATTCATCATTATTCTCAATCAAAGTAGACAAAGGCATATCATTGGGATCAATAGAAGCACTCTTAGTAGCAAACAATTTCATAAGTTCATCCATCTTTCCACTCAAAACATTAATTTCTTCTATAGCATGCACTTTTTTACTAGTAGATCTTTCGGTGTGCCATTGAGAATAATTAGCCATAATATTATCAAGGAGTTTAGTAGCTTCTCCTAAGGTGATTTCCATAAACTTGCCTCCCGCGGCCGAATCTAAAAGATTTCTAGAAGCAAAATTCAATCCGGCATAAAAAATTTGTATGATCATCCATAAATTCAAACCATGAGTAGGGCAATTGCGAATCATCAATTTCATTCTTTCCCAAGATTGGAAAACATGCTCATGATCAAGTTGTTTAAAATTCATAATATCATTCCTAAGAGGGATGATCTTAGCGGGAGGAAAATACTTAGAGATAAAAGCATCTTTGCACTTATTCCATGAATCAATACTATTCTTAGGCAAAGACGAAAACCAAACTTTAGCACGATCTCTAAGTGAAAACGGAAATAACTTCAATTTAACAATATCATTATCCGTATCTTTCTTCTTTTGTATCTCACACAAATCAACAAAGTTGTTTAGATGTGTAGCGGCATCTTCACTAGGAAGGCCGGAGAATTGATCTTTCATAACAAGATTCAGCAAAGCAGCATTGATTTCACAAGACTCAACATAATTAAGAGGAGCAATTGGAGTACTAAGGAAATCATTATTATTGGTATTGGAAAAATCACACAATTTGGTATTATCTTGCGCCATAGCGACAAGTAATCCAACATACAAGCAAACAAAAAGGCAAGCGAAAGAGAGAGGAGATTGGGAAAGAGAGGGCGAATAAAATAGCAAGGGTGAAGTGTGGGAGAGGAAAACGAGAGGCAAATGGCAAATAATGTAAGTGCGAGGGAGATGAGTTTGTGATGGGCACTTGGTATGTCTTGACTTGAGCGAAGACCTCCCCGACAACGGCGCCAGAAATCCTTCTTGCTACGTCTTGAGCTTGCGTTGGTTTTCCTTGAAGAGGAAAGGGTGATGCAACATAGTAGCGTAAGTATTTCCCTCAGTTTTTGAGAACCAAGGTATCAATTTAGTAGGAGGCTCCTCAAAAGTCCCACGCACCTACACAAACAAACAAGAACTCGCAACCAACGCAATAAAGGGGTTGTCAATCCCTTCAAGGCCACTTGCGAAAATGAGATCTAATAGAGATAATATGATAAGATAAATATATTTTTGGTATCTTATGATATAGATTGGAAAAGTAAAGATGCAAATAAAAGTAGATTGAAAGTTTATATGATAAGAGATAGACCCGGGGGCCATAGGTTTCACTAGTAGCTTCTCTCAAGATAGCATAAGTATTACGGTGGGTGAACAAATTACTGTCGAGCAATTGATAGAAAAGCGATTAATTATGAGATTATCTAGGCATGATCATGTATATAGGCATCATGTCCGTGACAAGTAGACCGACTCCTGCCTGCATCTACTACTATTACTCCACACTTCGACCGCTATCCAGCATGCATCTAGAGTATTAAGTTCATGAAGAACAGAGTAACGCATTAAGAAAGATGACATGATGTAGAGGGATAAACTCATCCAATATGATATAAACCCCATCTTTTTATCCTCGATGGCAAAAATACAATACGTGCCTTGCTGCCCCTGCTGTCACTGGGAAAGGACACCGCAAGATTGAACCCAAAGCTAAGCACTTCTCCCATTGCAAGAAAGATCAATCTAGTAGGCCAAACCAAACTAATAATTCGAAGAGACTTGCAAAGATAACTTAATCACACATAAAAGAATTCAGAGGAGATTCAAATATTTCTCATAGATAAACTTGATCACAAACCCACAATTCATCGGATCTCGACAAACACACCGCAAAAAGAGTTACATCGAATATATCTCCAAGAAGATCGAGGAGAACATGGTATTGAGATCCAAAGAGAGAGAAGAAGCCATCTAGCTAATAACTATGGACCCGAAGGTCTGTGGTAAACTACTCACAACTCATCAGAGAGGCCTTGGAGATAATGTAGAGGCCCTCCATGATCGATTCCCCCTCCGGCAGAGCGCCAGCGAAGGCTCCAAGATAGGATCTCGCGGATACAAAAGGTTACGGCGGTGAAAATAGTTTTTCGTGGTTGCTTCTGATGTTTTCGAGGTACATGGGTATATATAGGAGGAAGAAGTAGGTCGGTGGACTCTCGAGGGGCCCACGAGGGTGGGGGCACGCCCAGCCCTAGGGGGCACCCTCGTGGCCGCCTCCCTTGTTTCTTGACTTCCACTCCAAGTCCTCTGGATCACGTTTGTTCCAAAAATCACGCTCCCGAAGGTTTCATTCTGTTTGGACTCATTTGATATTCCTTTTCTTCGGAACATTGAAATAGGCAAAAAAACAGCAATACGGGCTCGGCCTCCGGTTAGTAGGTTAGTCCCAAAAATGGTATAAATGTGTAAAGTAAAGCCCATAAACATCCAAAACGGGTAATATAATAGCATGGAACAATCAAAAATTATAGATACATTGGAGACATATCAAGGCCAAATAAAAAAAGAAAGGCCAAATAAAAAAAGGAAGGACCAAAAAAGGGGGGGAGACAATGTTACTATCCTTTTCCACACTTGTGCTTCAAAGTAGCACCATGATCTTCATGATAGAGAGTCTCATATGTTGTCACTTCCATATACTAGTGGGAATTTTTCATTAAAGAACTTGGCTTGTATATTCCAATGATGGGCTTCCTCAAAATGCCCTAGGTCTTCGTGAGCAAGCAAGTTGGATGCACACCCACTCAGTTTCTTTTGTTGAGCTTTCATACATTTGTAACTCTAGTGCATCCGTTGCATGGCAATCCCTACTCCTCATGTTGACATCAATTGATGGGCATCTCCATAGCCCGTTGATTAGCCTCGTCAATGCGAGACTTTCTCCTTTTTTGTCTTCTCCACACAACCTCCATCATCATATTCTATTCCACCCATAGTGCTATATCCATGGCTTGCGCTCATGTATTGCGTGAGAGTTGAAAAAAGCTGAAGGTGTTAAAAAGTATGAGCCAATTGCTTGGCTGAAACTGGGGTTGTGCATGATGGGAGTATTTTTTGTGAGAAAAATGAAGCATAGCCTAACTATATAATTTTGTAGAGATAAGCTTTCTTTGGCCATGTTATTTTGAGAAGACATGATTACTTGTTAGTATGCTTGAAGTATTAATATTTCTTATGTCAATCTAAACTTTTATCTTGAATCATTTGGATCTGACATTCATGCCACAATAAAGAAAATTACATTGAGAATTATGCTAGGTAGCATTCCACATCAAAAAATTTGTTTTTATCATTTACCTACTCGAGGACGAGCAGGAATTAAGCTTGGGGATGCTTGATACATCTCCAACGTATCTATAATTTTTGATTGTTCCATGCTATTATATTATCCATCTAGGATGTTTTATATGCATTTATATGCTATTTTATATGATTTTTGGGACTAACCTATTAACCTAGAGCCCAGTGCCAGTTTTTATTTTTCCTTGGTTTTGAGTTCTACAGAAGAGAAATACCAAACGGAGTCCAATAGATGTGCCAATTTTTGACGATTATTTATGGACCAAAAGAAGCCCCCGGAGTAAAAGAGTTGGGCTAGAAGAGTCTCGAGACGTCCACGGGGGTGGAGGGCGAGCCCTACCCCCTGGGCGCACCCCCCTACCTCGTGGATGACTCGGAGACCCCCTTGAGGTGAGATCGACGCCAAAAATTCCTATAAATACCCAAACCTCCAGAAAATAACCTAGATCGGGAGTTTCGCCGTCGCAAGCCTCTGTAGCCACCAAAAACCTCTCGGGGGCCTATTCCGGCACCCTGTCGGAGGGGGAATCCATCACCGGTGGCCATCTTCATCATCCCGACGCTCTCCATGACGAGGAGGGAGTAGTTCACCCTCGGGGCTAAGGGTATGTACCAGTAGCTATGTGTTTGATCTTTCTCTCTCTCTCGTGTTCTTGATTTGGCACGATCTTGATGTATCGCAAGCTTTGCTATTATAGTTGGATCTTATGATGTTTCTCCCCCTCTACTCTCTTGTAATGGATTGAGTTTTCCCTTTGAAGTTATTGGATTGAGTCTTTAAGGATTTGAGAACACTTGATGTATGTCTTGCATGTGCTTATCTATGGTGACAATGGGATATTCACGTGATCTACTTGATGTATGTTTTGGTGATCAACTTGTGGGTTCTGTGACCTTGTGAACTTATGCATAGGGGTTGGCACATGTTTTCATCTTGACTCTCCGGTAGAAACTTTGGGGCACTCTTTGAAGTACTTTGTGTTGGTTGAATAGATGAAACTGAGATTGTGTGATGTATATCGTATAATCATACCCACGGATACTTGAGGTGACATTGGAGTATCTAGGTGACATTAGGGTTTTGGTTGATTTGTGTCTTAAGGTGTTATTCTAGTACAAACTCTATGATAGATCGAATGGAAAGAATAGCTTCATGTTATTTTACTACGGACTCTTGAATAGATCAATTAGAAAGGATAACTTTGAGGTGGTTTCGTACCCTACCATAATCTCTTCGTTTGTTCTTTGCTATTAGTGACTTTGGAGTGACTCTTTGTTGCATGTTGAGGGATAGTTAATGATCCAATTATGTTATTATTGTTGAGAGAACTTGCACTAGTGAAAGTATGAACCCTAGGCCTGGTTTCCTAGCATTGCAATACCGTTTACGCTCACTTTTATCACTTGTTATCTTGCTGTTTTATAATTTCAGATTACAAAAACCTATATCTACCATCCATATTGCACTTGTATCACCATCTCTTTGCCGAACTAGTGCACCTATACAATTTACCATTGTATTGGGTGTGTTGGGGACACAAGAGACTCTTTGTTATTTGGTTGCAGAGTTGCTTGAGAGAGACCATCTTCATCCTACTCGTCCCACAGATTGATAAACCTTAGGTCATCTACTTGAGGGAAATTTGCTACTGTCCTACAAACCTCTGCACTTGGAGGCCCAACAACGTCTACAAGGAGAAGGTTGCGTAGTAGACATCATGTAGAGCATAGCCAGACTATATGATTTTGTAGGGATAACTTTCTTTGGCCATGTTATTTTGAGAAGACATGATTACTTTGTTAGTATGCTTGAATTATTATTACTCTTATGTCAATATTAAACTTTTGTCTTGAATCTTTCGGATCTGAACATTCGTGCCACAATAAAGAAAATTACCTTGATAATTATGTTAGGTAGCATTCCACATCAAAAAATTCTGTTTTTATCATTTATCTACTCGAGGACAAGCAGGAATTAAGCTTGGGGATGCTTGATACGTCTCCAACGTATCTATAATTTTTTATTGTTCCATGCTATTATATTACCTGTTTCGGATGTTTATAGGCTTTACTATACACTTTTATATCATTTTTGGGACTAACCTATTAACTAGAGGCCCAGCCCATATTGTTGTTTTTTTGCCTATTTCAGTGTTTCGCAGAAAAGGAATATCAAACGGAGCCCAAACGGAATGAAACCTTCGGGAGAGTTATTTTTGGAACGGAAGCAATCCAGGAGACTTGGAGTAGATGTCAGGGAAGCTTTGAGGAAGCCACGAGGCAGAGAGGCGCGCCCTACCCCCCTGGGCGCGCCCCCCACCCTCGTGGACCCCTCGTGGCTCCCCTGACTGACTTCTTTCACCTATATATGTCCATATACCCTAAAAACATCGAGGAGCACAATAGATCGGGAGTTCCGCCCCCACAAGCCTCTGTAGCCACCAAAAACCAATCGGGACGCTGTTTCGGCACCCTGCCGGAGAGGGGGTCCCTCACTGGTGGCCATCTTCATCATCCCGGTGCTCTCCATGATGAGGAGGGAGTAGTTCACCCTTGGGGCTGAGGGTATGTACCAGTAGCTATGTGTTTGATCTCTCTCTCTCGTGTTTTTGATTTGGCACGATCTTGATGCATCGCGAGCTTTGCTATTATAGTTGGATCTTATGATGTTTCTCCCCGTCTACTCTCTTGTAATGGATTGATTTTTCCCTTTGAAGTTATCTTATCGGATTGAGTCTTTAAGGATTTGAGAACACTTGATGTATGTCTTGCATGTGCTTATCTGTGGTGACAATGGGATATCACGTGATCTACTTGATGTATATTTTTGTGATCAACTTGCGGGTTCAAAGACATTGTGAACTTATGCATAGGGGTTGGCACACGTTTTCGTCTTGACTCTCCGGTAGAAACTTTGGGGCACTCTTTGAAGTATTTTGTGTTGGTTGAATTGATGAATCTGAGATTGTGTGATGCATATCGTAATCGTGCCCACGGATACTTGAGGTGACATTGGAGTATCTAGGTGACATTAGGGTTTTGGTTGATTTGTGTCTTAAGGTGTTATTCTAGTACGAATTCTATGATAGATCGAACGGAAAGAATAGCTTCGTGTTATTTTACTATGGACTCTTGAATAGATTGATTAGAAAGGATAACTTTGAGGTGGTTTCGTACCCTACAATAATCTCTTCGTTTCTTCTCCGCTATTAGTGACTTTGGAGTGACTCTTTGTTGCATGTTGAGGGGTAGTTATATGATCCAATTATGTTATTATTGTTGAGATAACTTGCACTAGTGAAAGTATGAATCCTAGGCTTTGTTTCCTAGCATTGCTATACCGTTTACGCTCACTTTTACCACTTGCTACCTTGCTGTTTTTATATTTTCAGATTACAAATACCTATATCTACCATCCATATTGCACTTGTATCACCATCTCTTCGCCGAACTAGTGCACCTATAGAATTTACCATTGTATTGGTTGTGTTGGGGACACAAGAGACTCTTTGTTATTTGGTTGCAGGGTTGCTTGAGAGAGACCATCTTCAACCTACGCCTCCCATGGATTGATAAACCTTAGGTTATCCACTTGAGGGGAATTTGCTACTGTCCTGCAAACCTATGCACTTGGAGGCCCAACAACGTCTACAAGAAGAAGGTTGCGTAGTAGACATCAATCATCATCGTCACCACGCCGTCGTGCTGACGGAACTCTCCCTCGGCCTCAACTGGATCAAGAGTACGAGGGACGTCTCCGAGCTGAACGTGAGGTGCCGTACATTCTATGCTAAGGATCGGTCTAATCGTGAAGACGTACGACTACATCAACCGCGTTGTCATAACGCTTCCGCTTTCGTTCTACGAGGGTACGTGGACACACTCTCCCCTTTCGTTGTTATCCATCACCTAGATAGATCTTGCGTGATCGTAGGAAATTTTTTGAAATTACCGCGTTCCCCAACACATACCCCCCGATACTACCCATAGATTCATCAAAATAAGCAAATAACACAAAGAAAACAGAATCTATCAAAACTGAACAGTCTGTAGCAATCTGGAAACGTAGAATACTTCTGTAAATCCAAAAATTCTAAAAAATTAGAAAAACCTGGGAAATTTGTGTAAAAATCTTGTGCAAAAAGAATCAAATCAAAAACACGCTCCTGTGAATTATGAAAATTATTTTCCTGGGTGCAAAAGATTATGTTTTCCAGCAAGATCAAGACAACTATCACCGTAAGCCATCCCAAAGGTCTTACTTGGCACAAACACTAAATAAAACACAAAACCACATCTAACCAGAGGCTAGATGAATTATTCAAAATAAAACAGGAACAAAAAGCAAAGAACAAAAATAAAATTGGGTTGCCTCCCAACAAGCGCTATTGTTTAACGCCCTTAGCTAGGCATAAAAACATGAATAGATCTAGGTATTGTCATCTTTGGTCTTTACCCTTTTAATGGAGTTATGTTCAAATCCAGGAGGTTCTTTGCGTTTCTCCTCATATTCAGAAATCTTTGAGTCTAGAGCATCCAACCGCTTATTGCAAAGAGTAATCAACATATTCATGCGGTGGATGTTCCCACTGACATTTTTGAGGGGTTCAAGAGATTTTTGCAAAAAAATTGTTACTTCACATGGTTTCTCAAAAACTGGAGTTTCCTCTTGAGTGTGAGGTAAACCCTTTTGTGGAGGTTATATTCCAACCAATACTTCTATTATCTCATAAGCAATGTTGGGATCAATTTCGATAAAATTCCCTTTAGCAGCGAAATCCAAGAGTTGCCTATGGGGCATGGTCAACCCAACATAAAAATTATGGAATAGAATTTTAAAATCCCCATCTATAGTGCAATTGCGATAAGATTCTATCATCCTATACCAAGCATCTTTTCAATTTTCTCCTTGTTTTTGCTTGAAGTGAAGAACTTCAAAGTTGGGAGACAAAGGAGGGGTAAAAGCGCTAGTCATAGAGAAAAGATAAAGAGGGAGAAAGCACATGAAGAGATGAAAGGAAGAAGGGCGAAGAAAAGAGCGCAGAAAAAGGGCAAACCTTTTCAAAAATAGTTTTAGAAGTGGGGGAGGAAAATGAGAGGCAAATGGTGAATAATGTAATGCAAGAGATGCGAGTTTTTTATGATGGGTACTTCGTATGTCTTGACTTGGCGTAGATCTCTCCGGCAACAGAGCCAGAAATTCTTCCTGCTACTTCTTGAGCTTGCGTTGATTTTTTCTTTAAAGAGGAAAGGGTGATGCAGTAAAGTAGAGATAATTATTTCCCTCAGTTAGAGAACCAATGTATCAATCCAGTAGGAGACAACGCACAAATCACCAAGACCTGCACAAACAATCAAACAACTTGCACCAAGCGCGATAAAGGGGTTATCAATCTCTTCACGGTTACTTGCAAAAGTGAGATCTGATAGAGATAGATGAAACTAATCAAAAGGTAAAGTAAATACTTTTAGTATTTTTGGTTTATAGATCAGAAAGTAAAAGATTGCAAAATAGTAGAACGGAAACTTATATGATGGAAAATAGACCCGGGGGCCATAGCTTTCACTAGTGGCTTCTCTCAAGATAGCAAATAATATGGTGGATGAACAAATTATTGTCGAGCAATTGATAGAAAAGCGCAAAGTTATGACGATATCTAAGGCAATGATTATGAAATATATGCATCACGTCTGTGTCAAGTAGACCGACTCCAACCTGCATCTACTACTATTGCTCCACATATCGACCGACTCCTTCCTGCATCCAGAGTATTAAGTTCATAAAAAACATAGTAACGCATTACGTAAGACTCCTTCCTGCATCTACAATACGTGCCTTGCTGCCCCTACTGTCACTCGGAAAGGACACCGCAAGATTGAACCCAAAGCTAAGCACTTTTCCCATTGCAACAAAAACAAATCTAGTTGGCCAAATTAAAACGATAGTTTGAAGATAATTACAAAGATATCAAATCATGCATATAGGAATTCAGAGAAGATTTAAATAATATTCATAGATAAGCTGGTCATAAATCCACAATTCATCGGATCTCGACAAACACACCGCAAAATAAGATTGCATCGGATAGATCTCCAAGAACATCAAGGAGAACATGGTATTGAGAAGCAAAGAGAGAGAGAAGAAGCCATCTAGCTGCTATCTATGGACCCGTAGGTTTGAGGTAAACTACTCACGCTTCATCGGAAGGGCAATAGAGTTGATGTAGAAGCCCTCTATAATCGAATCCCCCTCCGGCAGGGTGCTGGAAAAGGCCCCTAGATGGGATCTCACGGGTACAGAAGGTTGCGGTGGCGGAAAAGTGTTTTCGTGGATGCTTCTGGTGGTTTGGGGATATTTGGGAATGTATAGAACGAAGAGTTAGGTCAGAGGAGTCAGGAGGGGCCCACAAGGCAGGGGGTGTGCCCTCCCCCTTGTTGCCGCCTCGTGGCTCTTCCGACTTGATCTCCAAGTCTCCTGGGTGTCTTTGTAATCATCGCGAAGGTTTCATTCCGTTTGGACTCCGTTTGGTATTGCTTCTCTACGAAGCTCAAAAACAAGGGAAAAAACAGAAACTGGCACTGGGCTCTAAGTTAATAGGTTAGTCCCAAAAATAATTAAAATAGTATATTAATGCATATAAAAATCCAAAACAGATAATATAATAGCATGGAACAATCAAAAATTATAGATACGTTGGAGACGTATCAGCCACGTGGTGGCTAAGTCAGTATCTGCAGTATATGATACAATGGTCTACATCTGATGGGCGGTCCCTCACATAACGTTATCTCTCAAGATGCGCTATATTGAGATAACCCATTTGTCCTACTTCTTGTCCCGTGCCTGCGGTGGCTAACGTAAAGATATTAATGTCACAAGGACCGGACGAAGGCAATAAGTTCTATGGACAACCATGACTCCTAGAATAATTGTGTTCCCCTCAAGATATCTGCACATGTCACATCATAGGTCTATCAGTTTGCACAACCATCTATCCACTTCATGTGTGGCATGGGGAGTTGGATTTCTCCAACTATGCTGATGGAACGGACAGACCAAGTTACACAAAGGATCATGGAGAACTAAGGGCATGTTTATCGTAGATGATTTTTACTCAGAATAAGAAGGTGATGATTTCTTCAAGGACTTGCTTGTAATATGTTATTCTTATAAGAAAGTTTTTGTGGACTTGCTTGTAGTTCTTATTCTTATAAGTTCTTGTAAAAGCATGTTTTATTTAGTATGTGACCATGGTCTTGTACTTTTCCTGTCAAATCAGTTTATCATGTCGAATGTGGACATCAGTATGGCAAAGCTTGAGGAGTTTCCTTTCGATGCCTCATATATAATCCCTATCCTCATATATGATTCCTATTAGGTACTACTTTTGTTCCTTAATATAAGACGTTTTGGTAGTTTTTTTAGATCAACCTTGCTAAGTTTTATTCAAGCTTTTAAATCTAGGCCGATACGACCGATATACAGACCGATATATCACTTTTGGGTTTCTACTGATATAAATGTAACATATCATTTTGTAAATATCAATTTTCAAACATATCATACGATACGGACCGAAATATCGACCGGGATGGTCGATATCTAGCCTGGTATGTCCACTGATATAGAATGATGCATAGATGACAACAATTATTTATTAGAATGATGTGAAATAAGATTATGCATTTACAACTTTATTATATATCAAAGTCATGCACAATGTTTCATACAAATGCATATATATAGTATTGTTTTAATCATAGAGTAAGGATTTTGTGAATCTTTCCTTAATAGTTTCTTAATCAAGAAGTTAATAAAGTGGGAATCTAAAAGTGTCATATTAAAGCATTGACATCATACATTTTGTTTTACTAAAAATAAATGTTTTGAACAAGAATAATGAAAAAAAACTAGACATGTTTTCTTCAATATATGTACATATCGTCCAATATATCACTCGATATCCGACATTCGATATGTCGAAGCTAACATGTATAGGTAAAGTATAGAAGGGAGTGCCTAGCCACAGGTGGCGTCTCATCGGTAAAAAAAGCTAGCATTTTTAGCGGCGTTGTGAGATTCGAAGTTGTTGTTTCGGAGCTCATGAGTGAAACGGCATTCCAGAAATTATTTAGAATGTCCTATGATCTCCTTGGTGGAACTCAACTCCCCTGACGTGCTGCAGAATGCAGTTGGGTCATTGACATGTGGAACATCCGGCAGACGGGCCCACATTTCAGTGATAGATGCATGAGCTCCCAGTCCTTCCTTTGCGATGTCATCAATAACAATCTTGCAAACTGAGGCTAAATGAATCTTCATAGTGCTAAATCTGAAGCCAAAGTAAGCCATTCACGACATGCAATAGCCTCCGCGCCGATGCTCCCAGGAACAGACCTCCATCGTTCCTACAAATCACCGCTGCTGCACACACTTCATTACGTGGGAATCATGTATTTAGTTTTTGATCGCACCTACACTCCGTCTAACAAATCATGTGTGTTTAGTTTTTGATCGCACCTACACTCTCTCCCATAATGTAAGACCCATCTAAGATGTCTGTCTCATAATGTAAGACATCTTTTTAGTAAGACGTCTTTTTAGCACTAGGGACGGAGGGAGTATTAATTTCGTCTTTGATGAATTCATGCATTGTTGTAGTGCTTCGAGACCGATGCTCCAGAAGACTTCCAGCTATTCCGAGTTTTGTCGTGTGATTTGTTTTGTTTGTGCATTCATCATGCCATCTCTTGCATTGCATCATGTCATCATGCCATCATATCATTAATTTTAAAAACTCATCTAAATAAATTGTATGGATCTTCGATCCATTTAAATCGAGGGAAACGCACATGGTGATTTCTCTTTATAACAATTACCCTCCCAATATTATTAGGGAGCTATGATAAATATTCCATTCTTTAGGAATAAACCATAACACACTTATAGTTTAAGTTCCATGCATTTTCTACCTCAATTCCTTGCCTCAAACTTTGCCAACAATTGTTATCTCATTTATTGAGGCTCTTCCAAAATTCTCAACATTTTGGGTCTACCAAATACCCACTTCCTTCCTACCCTCCTTTGAATTAAATTCAAATGAGTTTGAATTCAACTTCACACCCATGCTCACTTTCTATTTTTCTTGATCAAGCTCATTTTTATGAGTCCATGGAAATTGTCCGCATGCGCAAATTCTTTCCCTAACCCTCTCTTCTTTTCTTCTCTCTAATTCTTTTCTGCTAAAGAATATGAGGGAGAGAGAGAGAGCCCAGCCAGGCCTCTTGGGCCTAACCAACCAGACCGACCCGTTCCCACAGCCCACTTAACCCCTCCTAACCCTAGCCGCACCCAGCGCCCAATCCCCAACTCCCATCGATCACTCCTCCTTCCCAGCGCCGCCACATCTCCTCGCTCGGTCCCCATCTCCCCTTGATCTCCTCCTGCGCCGCGTCTCCTCTTGTACCCTCTCGCCAACACCGCACCCGCACCTCCCCCGTGCCTCGCCTTCGACCTCGGGTTCCGCGTTCCATGGCCACGAGTGCCACCCGCAGCAGTTTTAGGCCGTCCCCGTTGCCGAGTCCCTCGCCGCCCCGCTTGCTTCTCCAAGTCCTGCCAGCGCCATGGCCTCTGCTTCCCCTGCGTTCCTACCGAAGCCCGCGCCAAGGCCAGTGCCCAGCATCTGCTTCATCTCGATCGCGCCCTGCTGACGCTGCTCTTCTAGCGCGCCGCTGTCCCTCTGCTGCCTCGCTGGACCTGCTCTGTCCTCCGCCATCTCCCTCCCGTTCGGCCTTTGTTGTCGTACCTCCGCAGCTCGCAGTTGCCCTCTACCTCAAGTCCGAGCTTGAGCCCTGCCCGAAGCTACATGGACAACCACCTCGCGTGCCTCCTCCCGTTGGCCCTCTCTGCCTGCTGCCTATCTGCCATCTCCGGCCGCCTACTATGCTCCACCTCCTGGCCCGAGCTACATCCGTCGCTGCCTTTTCCCCGTTGACGTGAAGATTGCAGCTGCAACACCCATGGACGCAAAAGTTACTCTATGACCCGTGTACGACTACGGGGATTCGCAAGTACCCTTTGGATGCGCCAAGTTCGACTACAGGGACTGCCAAGTTCCTCTACCGACGACTCGAACATCTACGAAAACGTGTACCACTACCATCGACCCGAACATCTACGAACCGTGTACGACTACCGTCACCGTGGATCCGACAAGATCCGTGTACAACTACTTCCACTACGACCGCCACGAGAACGTCTACTTCCTCTACTTTGCACCGACTCGAACCGCCCGGAAATGCACGCTTCAAAGGTATAACCGTCGAGACGATGACCCGTGAACGAATGCATGTTGTCTAAGATGAACCGTATGTTTGCACCGTGCCCGTTTGCTTCATGCATGTTCCTCCTTTGTTTGCCATGTCGTCGACCCGTGGGAACCCGGTAACCGGGATCACCCCACCATCTTTTGCATGTTCCGCACATACGCACACTTGCTCTTTTGCACAGGTATCTCAATGAGTTTTCGGATCATCTGAATGTTGTCGTGGCACCATTTCTGTTGTAATTGTCGTGTCACCCCTTTCGTTCCGCCACGGTGACAAATGCTTCATAACATGCTCATGTCAATGTTTTCATAGAAATTGCATAAAACTTGCATATGCCATCTGCATCATGATAACAACAATTAAAATGTTTAAAATTGTTGTTTGCATTAAATTGCTAATTGACACATGGGGTTTTTCCGGAATTGTTGTTTGTTATTTCCGGCCTCATTTAAACTTGCCTAAATAGTTAGTTTACTTATGCTTCACCCCTTGCCATGTTTAATAACGTTTAATATTGTTGGGTACATAAACGGGAGAGAACTAAGTAATTGATGTGGTGTTTTGTCAATATGCAACTCGTTGCATATTGAGCTCCACTTAACTTGTAGTATTGTTTGTTGCACTTTGCCATGCCATGCGTCATTAAACCGGACATGCATCATACTTGATTGTGCATCATGCCATGATTATGCTTGTGTGTTTACCATATTGTTTCCTCCTTTCCGGTTTGCTTCTCTCGTTAGCTTCGGTTTCGTTCTGGAGTTGTGAGGATTCGTTCGACTACGTCCGTTTGTCTTCTTCATGGATTCGTTCTTCTTCCTTGCGGGATCTTAGGCAAGATGACCATTACCCTCAATATCACTTCTATCTTTGCTTGCTAGTTGCTTCGTTCTATCGCTATGTTGTGCTACCTATCACTTTCTCTTCAAGCCTCCCAAATTGCCATGTCAGCCTCTAACCTTTTTTTTCACCCTTCCTAGCAAACCATTGCTTGGCTATGTTACCGCTTTGCTCAGCCCCTCTTATAGCATTGTTAGTTGCAGGTGAAGTTGAAGATTGCTCCATGATGGACAGGATTATGTTGGGATATCACAATATCTCTTATTTAATTAATGCATCTATATAGTTGGTAAAGGGTGGAAGGCTCGGCCTTATGCCTGGTGTTTTGTTCCACTCTTGCCGCCCTAGTTTCCGTCATACCAGTGTTATGTTCCTTGATTTTGTGTTCCTTACGCGGTTGGGTGATTTATGGGACCCCCTTGACAGTTCGCTTTGAATAAAACTCCTCCAGCAAGACCCAACCTTGCTTTTACATTTGCCTCACCTAGCCTTTTTCCCTTGGGAGTCGCGCTCCCGAGGGTCATCTTTATTTTATCCCCCCCCCCAGGCCAGTGCTCCTCCGAGTGTTGGTCCAAACTAGAGCACCATGCGGGACCGTCCCTTGGCAACTTGGGTTATGTTGGTACCTGTATGCTTAGCTTATCCAGTGTGCCCTGAGAACAAGATATATGCAGCTCCTATCGGGATTTGTCGGCACATCCGGGTGGTCTTGCTGGTCTTGTTTTACCATTGTCGAAATGTCTTGTAAACCGGGATTCCGAGACTGATCGGGTCTTCCTGGGAGAAGGAATATCCTTCGTTGACCGTGAGAGCTTGTGATGGGCTAAGTTGGGACACCCCTGCAGGGTTTAAACTTTTGAGAGCCGTGCCCGCGGTTATGTGGCAGATGGGAATTTGTTAATGTCCGGTTGTAGATAACTTGACACCAGATTCGAGTTAAAACGCATCAACCGCGTGTGTAGCCGTGATGGTCTCTTTTCGGCGGAGTCCGGGAAGTGAACACGGTTTGGCTTATGTTTGAACGTAAGTAGTTTCGGGATCACTTCTTGATCATTGCTAGCTTCACGACCGTTCCGTTGCTTCTCTTCTCGCTCTTGTTTTGCGTATGTTAGCCACCATATATGCTTAGTCGCTGCTGCAACCTCACCACTTATCCATTCCTTTACCCATTAAGCTTTCCTAGTCTTGATACCCATGGTAATGGGATTGCTGAGTCCTCGTGGCTCACAGATTACTACAACAACAGTTGCAGGTATAGGTTATGCAATGATCATGACGTGAGAGTGATGCTTGCTTATTCTGAGTTCTTCTTCTGCTTCGTCATTCAGGGGATAGGTTCCAGGTCGGCGGCCTGGGCTAGCAGGGTGGATGTCATTTGAGTTTCTGTTTGTGTTTCATCCGTAGTCGGATGTTGCTCTTATGTATGATGATGTTGTAATCGTGTGACATTCTATGCCTCTTGTATGTATTCCCAACTATTATGTAATGTTGATGTAATGATATCCACCTTGCAAAAGCGTCTCCAATATGCGCTTCTATCCTTAATGGGACCTTCGAGTTCCTTTAGGATAGGGTCGCATATTGGGCATGACAAGTTGGTATCAGAGCCAGGTTCCAACCATAGGAGCCCCCTTGTTTGATCGTGTAGCTTGGCCGTTGTCGAGTCTAGTAGAAAACTGTTTTCGGAGTCTAGTTATATCGGAGAGTAGGAATTATTTTTACTCCTCATTCCCTTCGTCACTCTGGTGAGGAATCTTGACATAGGTGTTTTGAGTTACTCCTATTCCCCTTCAAATTTTTCTTTAGGTTCATGCAGTTGGTTTTTCATTTGTTGGTTCTCAGCTCTTTTGATCTGGTGCATTTTCTCGTCAAGTTGACTCGAGCCTCTTCATCTTTGCCAAGTTCAATCCTCAGTTGTTTTCTTTTCCCACCCACCCACCCCTTTTTTTCTCGGAGCCGGAGTCCGTAATCGAGTATCCATCCTACTCGTGCAAAGTCTTTGCTTTCTTTCCTCAATTATTTCAACTCT
>NC_041385.1:636903807-636914362 GCF_002162155.2 Triticum dicoccoides
ACCCTCTTCTTCCCGGAGTCTGAGTCTCTTTCGACCATCAATTTCATTCGTGTGGAGCCTCTTCAGTCTTTCACCAATTGTTTCAACCGGTGAATTCTCTTTTGTTTGACATTCTTCATCTCTTTTTCTTCTCCTGTGGACTCAATTCAAGTGTTTCGGGTTGATCATATTCTTTTCCTTGAATCAAGTGTTCTCCTTGTTCATTCGCCTCTCACCAGTTTATCATTTTGGAGTTCGGAAGACATCTCAGGAGATTCGTCTATGTTCCAATTAATTCAAGGTTGTCACCTCATTCAAATATCTCAATCGTTCCAGCGCATCATCTATCTCAACAATCCTTTTCAACGGTGTTTTCTTTAGTGGGCCCATAACCCACAGGTCTTTTCCCATGATCTTACCTGACTCTTCTAATTATTCTGGAGCTATTAAAAATTCTTTTCGGAGTTGGACGTAAGAATGGATTTCATTAGTCAGATGCATTTCCAAGATCGATTCCAAATCATTTCATTGGTGGCTCAACCTCTTTGCTTTTCATTCTTTCAGAGTGTCTCAATAACTTTTGGTGGTGTTCCTCGTCACCATTTGAAGACCGAAGAAGAGTTTTCCTCTCAATCTTGCCCGTTCTCCCAAAGATTCGTGGTTCTAGCTTCTTGTTATCCTCTCGAATTATTCCGTTTGTCGGAAATTCATTTTCTCAACCATCCGGAGTATTTCAGGAGTTGATTTCTATTTCGTTTCACCGGAGGCCATCATTCCAGCTATCGTTCTATATTTACCCCGGCGCATCTGTCAAGTATTCTTTAATCAGCTTGTTATATCTTCGTTCTTTTGCATCTAAATCCCCTCAAGCATATTTGTTCTTCTAATTCTTCCCGGTGATTCATTCTCTTTCATCAGTCATTTTTGAATGCTTACAGTGGTTTGTTCAAGATTTCACTTCCTTCGTTATCATATCAATTCATTCTTTGTTTCAAAATCCCACCGGTGGTTCCATCAATACCTTCTCAAGTTTGCGCTATATCTCTATCTGTAATCATTTTTCAATGAGAATAAGTAGTATGCCAAATCCGTTGCTTGTCATCAATTTAAATTGGTGAAGGATATGCATAAAGTAATTCTTATCATTGTTTCATCCAAGTGATCTAGTTTCTTCTTTCCAGAGTTGTTCATCATGTCACATTTCTCGGTTCGAGATGCTTCATCTTTTCTTTTCCGGAGTTCCAAGTTTTCCGCTTTATCTCATCGCGAAGCTCCATCTAAATCATCGCAAGGCTTCACCTTGTGTTTTCAACTTCCCTTTCTTTTTATCATCCTTTTATTGCCGGAGTTCTTCATGGAGGCTCTACATGGTGGTTCATCAAGGATACCTTTCATTCTACAATTGTTCGTCAAGATTTCTCACGGAGTTAACATCCGCCAAGCTATACTCAAAAATAAACATGGTGCCCAATACATGTTTTGTTTTGAGGCATTCAAGCATTCTTCATCTTGCATTCCAAAGTGCAATTATCCTACCTTATCTTTTGAGATGGTGTTATATCATTCTTAACAATTTCCATTCTTGTTTCGTTATTCACATGTTGTCAAGAATGAGGTATTTTAAATCCATGAATCTCTTCGTTGGATTTGTCTTGGTAAAGATTTCACCTAAAAGCCTTCCCGAAGGAATGTTGCTAATTGTGGTGCTTATCAATGACCCAAGTTCTCCAATTATCCTCTTGGTGAAAGAAGTTCCTCTTATCTTCATTGATCTCAACCAATCAATTGTTTCTGTTAGTGGCCAGTTGTCACCTCATCATTTTGAGATGTTTGCCATAAGCCCATAACAAGCTTGTGCTTTTCGTTGTTGATTTTCCAATAACTCCGTTCAATTCTTCTTTGCAAGGATGCTTTTCAAGTTCATTTGTGGCAGAAGATGTCATTTTCTTCTCCATTCTGTTATTCCAATGATCTATCTTCTATTCTTTCTTCCGGAGGCATTGTGATGTTACTCTCTTCGACCCATCATCTCATTTTGTAAATATCATGTTCTTTTCCTTGCTTATCCATTTAACCGGAGTGTCGTGTCCTCTTTTCAAGTTCTTTTCATCTTATCAAGTCTTGCATCTCTTTCAACCGGAGTGCTATCCGAATCTGTTCTTCCTTGTTCCTTGTTTATCTCATTTCAACCAGAGTGGTTCCAATTCCTTCTTGTCCATTGTACTCGTCATCCATAGCTTTGCAACCTCCAAGGTTCACATGGTGTTCCTTGTTTCTATTTTCTACGGTAGTGCTCTCAATTGTGTTCAACTCTGTTGTGTTCTTTCTTTCAACTTTTCAACCTCTCAAGGTTCTTTGGTTTCACTCTTTTGTCAAAGAAGCAACTTAGTTTTACCTCTTCTCTTCCTCTTCCGTTTCTCTCCGGTGCCATCCTAGATCTCGGGACGAGATCCTCTTGTAGTGGTGGAGTGTTGTAACGCCCCGAGACCGACGCTCCAGAAGACTTCCGGCTATTTTGAGTTTTGTCGTGTGATTTGTTTTGTTTGTGCATTCATCATGCCATCTCTTGCATTGCATCATGTCATCATGCCATCATATCATTAATTTTAAAAACTCATCTAAATAAATTGTATGGATCTTCGATCCATTTAAATCGAGGGAAACGCACATGGTGATTTCTCTTTATAACAATTACCCTCCCAATATTATTAGGGAGCTATGATAAATATTCCATTCTTTAGGAATAAACCATAACACACTTACAGTTTAAGTTCCATGCATTTTCTACCTCAGTTCCTTGCCTCAAACTTTGCCAACAATTCTTATCTCATTTATTGAGGCTCTTCCAAAATTCTCAACATTTTGGGTCTACCAAATACCCACTTCCTTCATACACTCATTTGAATTAAATTCAAATGAGTTTGAATTCAACTTCACGCCCATGCTCACTTTCTATTTTTCTTGGATCAAGCTCATTTTTATGAGTCCGGGGAAATTGTCCGCATGCGCAAATTCTTTCCCTAACCCTCTCTTCTTTTCTTCTCTCTAATTCTTTTCTGCTAAAGAATATGAGGGAGAGAGAGAGAGAGCCCAGCCAGGCCTCTTGGGCCTAACCAACCAGACCGACCCGTTCCCACAGCCCACTTAAACCCATCCTAACCCTAGCCGCACCCAGCGCCCGATCCCCAACTCCCATCGATCACTCCTCCTTCCCAGCGCCGCCACATCTCCTCGCTTGGTCCCTGATGAAGTCATGTACCTAGGGTAGGGTTACGGACCTGTCCAAGGTACCCTCCCCAAGGACATCTCTTAGAAGAAGCCGTCTTCTAATCGACCAAGAGGGATTCCACTCGACGGACTAGAAGACACTCGATGAACCTGAAGACACTCGACCATGAAAACTCACTCGACCATCAGGAGTTCAGGATCTATTCTGTATCCAAACGGTCTGTAATTAAGTAGTCTTAATGGTCATGATGGCACTTTATGTAGGGCGTTACCAGTAACGCCAGACCTTAATGTACTTTAACCCTCTGCTACCTGGGCTGGCTGGGGTCTTGGCATCCTCTATATAAGCCACCCCCTCCACTGGTAGAAGGGTTCGCATCCCTGTACCTCTCACACACATAATCCAGTCAACCGCCTCCGGGCTCCGAGACGTAGGGCTGTTACTTCCTCTGAGAAGGGCCTGAACTCGTAAAACACTCGTGTGTACAACTGCTCCATAGCTAGGATCTTGCCTCTCCATACCTACCCCCCATTCTACTGTCAGACTTAGAACCACGACAGTTGGCGCCCACCGTGGGGCAAGTGTCTTAGCGACTTGTTGGAGAAGTTGCAATCTTTTCAATTCCCATCATCATGGTTTCAGGCGGATTTTTGGTTGAGGGTCGCGAGATCCGTCTCGGCGTGCTCACGTTCGTCGCCGACGACTCTGCCTGGCTGCAGGAGGCTCCGCTCGATGTGGATGCTCTCCCGGTCCGCGGAGCAACTCATTTTCGAGCATGCGTCCGCGGCGTCCTTCTGCGGCAACCGTCGACTCAGTATCGGTCGGTTTTCGTGTCATCCTCCCTCCCAGCTTCCCGCCGGCATAAGCGCTCCGGTCGGTCGAGGCTCCAGCGGTGGGTGAGGCATGCAGTGGCTCGCCAGTCGACCGCTGCCCAAGTCGCGGCAATCGAGCCCGACGGATCTCTCTATGTCATGTTCGACCTGTCGACTGGCTCCGCAGAGACTACATCCAAATGCGACAGCAGTGATCCGGCGGCGGAGGTCCTGATGGTCAATGGGCCGCACGTTCCTCCCAGCTTTCTTGGCACCGAGGGAGGCAACAGTGGGGGCGATCCATCGCACGACCATGAGGATTACCGCCCCGAGCCCCTCGACTCACAGCAGAGGGAAGAGCTTCGCCGCCGGAACATGGATGCGCTTCATACTCCGATCGTTGGAGAAACCCTTGAGGCTCGCGCCTTAGAAGACGCGTGCTTGGCCAACCTGGCTGAGCGCACTCGACTGGAGAACCTTCAGCGAGCACTCGACGAGCGCGCATCAACGGGTCCCGGACTCCAGTCGACGCCAACTCTTTAAACCTACGACTCAGGTATACCTCACTCCAATCCACAATTTGGCAGCTGCAACACGTATAGCAGAGTCGATTCAGCCTTCCCAGTCAAAGGCTGGCAGAGGCTTGATGCAGATCAGGGATTTGCTCCGGGCAGCTGGAGATCAGAATTCGGCTGTGTCGCAGTCGCGGAACAGGATTCATAGCAGGTCCGTGGCGGCGAATACTGTCCAGTCAACTCATAACCCCAGATCACCCCCGAGGCGTGATGGGCATGGCGACCGACACGATCAGTACAGGAACTATGAGCAGGATGATCACCGAGTCGATCGCAACGATCGACGTCGAGTGCCCACTCCTCCCCGGAGAGGTGGATCATATATGCCTCGACAGCAAGATGACAGATGTCAGTACATTGGCGGACGAAGAATTCCAGTCGACCCTAGGGAACCAGGCTTTGACGCGAGATCCATCATCGTTCAAGGTCTGGTCGACCGGAACAGAGCCCACAGAGAGGGTAATGACAGAGATGTACCCACCAGCAGCCGAGTGCACGTCTCCGGACCAGAGTGTTTCAGCAGAGCCATTAGAGCCGCGGTAATTCCTCCCAACTTCAGGTTGGCGACTGGAGTCAGCAAGTTCAACGGTGAGTCCAAGCCTGACACTTGGCTTGAGGACTACCGAGTGGCTGTTCAGATCGGTGGTGGAAATGACGAGGTGGCCATGAAGCATCTGCCTCTCATGTTGGAAGGGTCAGCCAGGGCATGGCTGAATCAGTTGACGCCCAGCAGCATCTACACGTGGGAGGACCTCTCCTGAGTGTTTGTCAGGACATTCGAATGAACGTGCAAGCGTCCAGCGGGACTGACAGAGCTGCAATCTTGTGTACATAAGTCGAATGAGACTCTGAGGGATTACATCCAGAGATGGATCACACTGCATCATATAGTAGAAAATGTATCTGATCACCATGCAGTCTGCGCCTTCAAGGAGGGCGTAAAGTATAGAGAGCTAAGCCTGAAATTCGATCGAACCGGAGACATGTCTCTGAGTCGAATGATGGAAATAGCCACCAAATATGCCAATGGTGAGGAAGAGGATCGACTCCGGAGCGGCAAACACAAGTCAGTCGCCCAGGACACGGAGGTGGAAATTCCAGTCGGAAGCAAAAGCGTAAAGCTGAGCCAGCCGCACCTGGAGAAGCCTTGGCCCTGAACCAAGGAAAATTCAAAGGGAACCCCAAGGGGCCTTGGAACCCCAAGAAGGTAAAAGATAAAGAAGGAAATGACGTGTTAGATTTGCCATGTCACATCCACACCAAGAAGGACGAAGAGGGTAATTTCATCTACCCGAAGCATACCACTCGACAATGTCGACTCCTGATACAGCAGTTCCAAGGGAAGCAGTCCAAGGACAAAGAAAAAGAGTCGGACAAGGTTGAGGACAAGGAGGATAGTGACGGAGAATATCCGCAGGTCAATTCCACCTTAATGATTTTTGCCGATGTTGAGAGCAAAAACCGACTGAAAGTTATAAACCGAGAGGTGAATATGGCTGCTCCGTCAACACCCAATTACCTGAAATGGTCTCAGACTGCCATTACGTTCGACCAATCTGATCACCCCACGCACATAGCTACCCCTGGGAGGCAAGCGTTGGTGGTCGACCCGGTCGTTGAGGGCACTCGACTGACCAAAGTGTTGATGGATGGCGGCAGCAGTTTGAGTATACTGTATGCTGAGACACTGAAAGGGATGGGCATTCCGATGTCCAGACTGAGCACGAGCAACATGAGTTTTTATGGAGTCATCCCTGGCAAGAAGGCCGCATCACTCGGTCAGATTGCTCTTGATGTAGTTTTTGGCGATTCAAAGAATTTCCGCAAAGAGAAGCTGACATTTGAGGTTGTGGATTTCCAGAGTGCCTATCATGCAATTTTGGGCAGGCCAGCATATGCACGTTTTATGGCTCGACCTTGTTACGTGTACCTCAAACTAAAGATGCCAGGCCCTAAAGGCGTGATCACTGTCACTGGTAACCGCAAGAAGGCAGAAGAGTGCTTCCAGAAGGGCTCGAAGATCGTCGATGCTCAGATGGTGGCAGAAGAGTGGCAGGAACACCAAAGGAACACAGACCCGAGTGATTTGTTCCGAGCCAAGAAGCCTGCTACGGAATCAGCATTTCAGTCGTCCGGTGAGACAAAACCCGTTCACATCCACCCGACCGACCCAAACGCTGCCCCGACTCATATCTCCACAACACTCGACCCCAAATAGGAAGAAGCGCTCATCCAGTTCCTCCGTGAGAACTGGGACATCTTTGCATGGAAACCTTCTGACATGTCGGGTGTACCCAGGGGACTGGTTGAGCATCGTCTACGAGTCGACTCAAAGGCAAAACCTGTGAAGGAACATCTGCGACGGTCCGCCGTCCAGAAAAGGAAGGCAATCGGCGAAGAAGTGGCTCGGCTCCTAGCAACAGAGTTTATCCGAGAGATTTACCACTCCGAGTGGCTCGCCAATGTCGTCATGGTCCCCAAAAAGGACAATTCGCTTCGCATGTGCATCGATTTCAAGCATATCAATCGGACCTTCCCGAAAGATCATTTTCCTCTTCCCCGCATCGACCAAATAGTCGACTCGACTGCGGGATGTGAGCGACTTTCTTTCTTGGACGCTTATTCCGGGTACCATCAGATCCGTCTGTTTGGACCCGATGAGATCAAAACGGCTTTCATCACCCCATTCGGGTGCTTCTGTTATGTCACCATGCCATTCGGCCTCAAGAATGCCGGAACCACGTTCATGAGGATGATTCAGAAGTGTTTGCTCACTCAAATCAGTCGGAATGTGGAAGCGTACATGGATGACATTGTGGTCAAGTCACGGAAAGGTTCCGACCTGCTGACTGACCTAGCTGAAACATTTGCCAACCTCAGGAGGTATGATATCAAGCTTAATCCATCAAAATGCACATTCGGAGTTCCTAGCGGAAAGTTACTCGGTTTTCTCGTTTCCGAACGGGGAATCGACGCTAACCCAGAAAAAGTTGGCACTATACTCCGAATGAAACACCCCGTGCGTGTGCACGATGTCCAGAAACTTACTGGATGCTTGGCCGCATTAAGTCGATTCATCTCTCGCCTCGGTGAAAAGGCATTGCCTCTTTACCGACTGATGAAGAAGTCAGACAAGTTCGAGTGGACTCCAGAAGCTGATGCAGCGTTTGCAGAGTTAAAAACCCTGATTTCCACCCAGCCGGTGCTTGCTGCCCCAATCAGCAAAGAGCCTTTGCTGCTTTACATTGCAGCCACAGGACAAGTCGTCAGTATTGTACTTACGGTCGAGCGGGAAGAGGAAGGAAAAGCCTTCAAAGTTCAGCGCCCAGTGTATTACATTTCGGAAGTCCTGACCCCATCCAAGCAACGATACCCTCATTATCAGAAGCTTGTATATGGGATTTACATGACCACGAAGAAAGTTGCCCACTATTCTCTGACCATATTATCACAGTTGTCACCGACGCCCCCTTATCAGAGATTCTGCACAACAGAGATGCAACCGGTCGAGTGGCAAAATGGGCGATTGAACTTCTTCCCCTAGATATCATATTTGAGGCAAAGAAAGCTATCAAGTCCCAAGCAATAGCAGATTTCCTCGCCGAGTGGACTGAACAGCAGTTACCAACCCAAGTTCACTCGGAGCACTGGACTATGTTCTTCGATGGATCCAAAATGTTGAATGGTTCCGGTGCCGGAGTGGTCTTGGTTTCCCCCTGAGGAGATAAGCTCAGATATGTACTCCAAATTCACTTTGATTCCTCCAACAATGAAGCAGAATACGAAGCACTCTTGTACGGGTTGCGTATGGCCATTTCACTCGGCGTCCGTCGCCTCATGGTCTACGGCGACTCGGACTTAGTGGTCAATCAAGTGATGAAGGAGTGGGACGTCAGAAGCCCAGCCATGACTGGATACTGCAATGCAGTCAGAAAGCTGGAGAAGAAATTATAGGGATTAGAGCTCCATCACGTTCCCCGACTGAAAAATCAAGCAGCCGATGACTTGGCCAAGATAGGTTCCAAGAGGGAAGCCATTCCGAGTGGCGTGTTCTTGGAGCATGTTCACACGCCGTCGGTTCAAGAAGATCCTTTCACTGAGGAAGCCTCGCAGCCAAAAAGCGCCACGGATCCGACTGAAGTCGAGGTTCCAGCTGTGGTTGACTTGATCATGGAAGTTCTGGTCATCACTCCTGATTGGACAGTGCCCTATATCGCCTATATTTTGAGGAAAGAGCTCCCCGAGAATGAAGAAGAGGCTCGGGAGATCATTCGCCGATCCAAAGCCTTCACCGTCATGAGGGGACAGTTATACAGAGAAAGTGCGACTGGTGTCAGCCAGAAATGCATAACACCAGAAGAAGGTCAAATGATTCTCAACGACATCCACTCAGGGACCTGTGGCCATCATGCGTCTTCTCGGACCATCGTGGCTAAAGCATACCGAGCTGGTTTCTATTGGCCCAGAGCAAATGAGATGGCGAAAGAGATAGTTGACAAGTGTGAAGGATGTCAATTTTACTCCAATATGTCACACAAACCCGCCTCAGCCTTGAAGACCATTCCACTCGTCTGGCCTTTTGCTGTGTGGGGACTGGATATGGTTGGACCTATGAGGACAGGCAGAAACGGCTACACCCATGTGTTGGTAGCAGTTGACAAGTTCACTAAGTGGATCGAGGCTAAACCCATCAAGAATTTGGATGCCGGCACCGCCGTCAGCTTCATCAGGGAGTTGGTATTCAGATATGGAGTTCCCCACAGTATCATCATGGACAATGGGTCAAACTTCGACTCCGAAGAGTTCAGAGCCTTCTGCGCATCTCAGGGTACACGAGTCGACTACGCTTCAGTCGCTCACCCTCAGTCGAATGGACAAGCAGAACGAGCAAATGGCTTAATTCTCAAAGGACTGAAACCCCGACTGATGCACGACCTCAAACACGCAGCTGGTGCATGGGTCGATGAACTTCCGTCGGTGCTTTGGGGATTAAGGACCACGCCAAATCGGTCGACTGGGAGGACTCCGTTCTTCTTGGTCTACGGAGCTGAAGCAGTCTTGCCGAGTGACCTACTTCACAACGCACCCCGAGTCGAACTCTACATTGAAGCTGAAGCAGAGCAAGCCCGACAGGACGCAGTTGATCTTCTAGAAGAAGAAAGAGAGATGGCCTTGATCCGATCGACCATTTACCAGCAGGACTTGCGTCGCTTCCATGCCAGAAATGTGAAGAGTCGAGCTTTCCAAGAGGGAGATTTAGTTCTCCGAGTGGATCAACAGAAACCACACAAGCTTGCTCCTACTTGGGAAGGTCCCTTCATCGTCACCAAGGTTCTCCATAATGGGGCATACCGCCTTTACAATGTCGAGCACCAGATTGACGAGCCCAGAGCATGGAACGCGGACTTACTCCGCCCTTTCTATACTTAAGTTTTCCATTTGGATGAGTTGTAATAAAAGTACTCCTATAGTGTATTCATCAAAGACAAGAGTTTCATAATTTTCTTAGAAATTGTTATTGCTTTTGCTCTCATAAATCTGTCCCCCAGTGGGTGGCTTAGCTGCGAACCCGTTTCGCCTAAGCTTGTAAAAAATTCTACCGAGTGGTAAGCCAGCCTTCCACTCGGAGGCTTAGCTGCGAATCCGTTTCGCCTAAGTTAAAACAAAATCCTACCGAGTGGTAAGCCAGCCTTCCACTCAGAGGCTTAGCTGCAGCCCAGTGCTCGCCTAAGTTTTTGAAAATCCTACCGAGTGATAAGCCAGTCTTCCACTCGGAGGCTTAGCTGCAGTCCAAGTACTTGCCTAAGTAAACAAAATCCTACCGAGTGGTAAGCCAGCCTTCCACTCGGAGGCTTAGCTGCAGCCCAGTGCTCGCCTAAGTTTTTGAAAATCCTATCGAGTGATAAGCCCGTCTTCCACTCGGAGGCTTAGCTGCAGTCCAAGTACTCGCCTAAGTAAAC
>NC_041385.1:636914681-636922119 GCF_002162155.2 Triticum dicoccoides
AAACCTCCCACTCGGGGGCTTAGCTGCAGCCCAGCACTCGCCTAAGTTTCTAAAAAAACCTACCGAGTGGAGAGCAAACCTCTCACTCAGGGGCTTAGCTGCAGCCCAGTGCTCGCCTAAGTTTCTAAAAAAACTACCGAGTGGAGAGCAAACCTCCCACTCGGGGGCTTAGCTGCAGCCCAGTGCTCGCCTAAGTTTCTAAAATACTACCGAGTGGAGAGCAAACCTCCCACTGGGGGGCTTAGCTGCAACCCAGCACTTGCCCAAACATGACGAGCACAGGTCGGCGACAATTTGTGCTTCACTCCTACCTGCAAAAGAGCATTACAGATGCTAGTATATACTCCAACCCAAAGAAGATGGTTGTCCAAAAGAAGCAAACGTATTTCAACGGCAAATCAAGTTCGGATGACGTCCTACGGACCCAGAAGTACTCAGGCATCAAGCCTTTTAAAGTTTGGCGGTTACAAAAATCACTCGGCATTCCGAGGCAAATTCAAATCATCAAGCATAACAGTTTTTTACCCCTCCTGCGGAGGGCTGGAAGGCGCAACGAACTCGTCCAGGTCGATCCCATCTGCAATCCGAGTGGAGGCCGCGATGAAGGTCTCCATGAAAGAACGAAAGTCATGCTTCCTAGTATTGGCCACCTTGAGAGACACCAGCTTGTCTTCTCTCGCGTCTTTGTAGTGGACGTGGACCAAGGACAGAGCAACGTCAGCACCGCACTGGGCAGAAGACTTCTTCCATTCTTGCACTCGACTCGGAATTTTGTTCAGTCGAGTCATCAGCGACTCAGGGTCGTTCTGAAGCGTTTCTTCTAGCCAGAGCGATGTGTCGATGCGCGATGTAGCGGCCTTCAGTCTTGCAAGGTAATTGACCACTGCAGCAATGCGGGACTCGAGGCGGAGCACGTTCATAGCAGTTTCATCCTTCACTGGAGAATTGATGGGATCCAAGCCAGTCTCCACTCGACTAGTCTCCTCTTCAAAGTTTTGGCAGAATTCTGTGGACATGATTCAAGGATAAGCTAATGCCCTTACAGCAAGTCAGTAACTACCAATCGGAGATAAGAGGTTACGTTCGAGCATGAGGAACAGCTTCTTGGCGAGTCCTCCCAGATAAAGCTCCAAGTCATTCTTCTTTCCTACCAGTTCACCAGCTTTGTCGTCCAGGACCATATTGGCATTCTTCAGTCGAGTGATTTCTTGGTTGGCCACGTCAAGAGTGGCTTTCAGATTAGTGTTTTCTTCTTCAAGTTTGTTGACAGAAGCCAACTTCTCTTTTGCAAGCCTAGTCTTGTCTGCAGCCGTTTTCTGCGCCTCGGCAAGGTCAAGGTCCTTCTTCTTCAGAGCATCCCTCAGTTTTTCTGCGAAAATCACAATAAGATCAGATTCGGAGACAGGCAAGAAGCAAGGACAGTCGTCAAGATTCTCACCAAACATACATTTTGCCTCCTCCTTCGCCTTCATGAAGTTCTCTTGGACAAGCTTCTGGTCAAGCTCAAGCTGGATATACTTGTTCTCCAATTCGGTATAACGAGAAACAAGGTCACAAGATTTCTGCGAAAGTTCAGTCGACAAACATCAACGACAGATCACTTCCGAGTGACTAAAGGAAAAATCGTACTATTTCTAAGACTACAGCTGAATCTAAACATTCAACTGTAGTCTCGGGGACTACACCCAGTGGGTGCACTCAGCGTGCCCCCACTAGTTCTATCAGCTAGACTCAGAGTCGATCAGTCGACCGGAAGCAGTTAACCGTCAAAAAAAAATTCAGACCATAGCCGATTGCCAGCAATCGACCACGGTCTCGGGGACTACACCCAGTGGGTGCACTCAGCGTGCCCCCACCAGTTTCATTGTTCCACTCGACCATGCTCGCGTGAAACAAGTAAAGTGAGAAATCTCAAGACACAAAGACTATAGTCGACTGCCAACAGTCCACTGTAGAATGACACACCCAGTGGGTGCATGACAAATATCAAGATTTCCAGTCGGTGTTCAGCTAACCTGGACATTGCTCTGAAGAGCTGAGCTCGCGTCATAAGCTGCTTGGCTGGCGGTTCGGATCGCCTTCACCTGCTCCATCATAATCCCGGCCTGGCGTATGGCTTCCTTGGCAGCGCTTGCTTGGTCCTCCGGGACATGGTAGGTGGAGAAGAGAGAAGGCGGGTCAGCACTCGACGATGAAGGGCGGGCAACCGTCAACGGCTTCGCAAAGGACACGGTAGCCCGAGCAACATTGCTCCCCTCTGGAATTTGTGGTCCAGGTGCTGACATAACCTGCGCAGCCTTGCCAACAGTCGCCTTCCTGCTCCTCCTCTTCCTCAGTGGCGCTTCGTCGTCATCGTCAGGAAGATTGATGACAACGTTAGGTGGAGCTGCAGAAGAAGTTCAAAATCAAAAATAAAGATTCAATCAACCGAAAGCGAAACCGCGCAGATCATACCAGGATGAGAAGTAGCAGCATCTTCCATTTCTTGATCCTCATGCTTGGCTGAAGTCTCAGAAGTAGCAGCACTGCGATTTTCAAATATCAGTCGGTCAGCGATTGAGTCGACCAAGAATGGAAAACATGAGTTATGACCGTTACCCAGAAACAGTCGGAATCTCCATCCTCATCTTCGGAAGGGCCTTCGCCGGTTTTGACGGGGCCGCTCGGGGTTGCTTCGACGCCTTTTTAGTCGGCGCCGGTGAAGTTGTCCGAGGACATTTCATCGATTGCCCAGCAGGCGCGACTCCCTTGCCACGATCAGCCGCAGGGTCGTGGGCGAGCTTGGACCTCCTTTCGGAACGAGGAGGCGCAACTTCCTCCTCCTCTTCCTCCTCCTCTTCCTCCTCGTCAGAGCCTGCGTCTTCCTCACCCTCATCGGCGTCCGACTCCCACTCCTCTTGACTTCCACCTCTGCTTCCTTCCTCCTCTTCGGCCTGTGCCTGCGCCCCGTTGGGCATCGAGTACAACTCAGTGGTTTCCTGAAAGACAGCAAGCAAGACAAAAGTCAATCGACTAATCTACAATGAAACAGAATGGACGGAGCGATCGGAGGAAAATGGTCGTACCTTGTCCACCTCATAAGATTGGTCGAGTGGAACGATCCTCCTAGCTCCACGAGGGTTGTCCTTGTTCCCTGTGATGGCAGTCATCCACCTCTCCAGTGTAGCATCGTCGACCTCCTCTGGGTGGACTCGACTGGTGTCTTCAGTACCAGAATACAGCCACATCGGGTGGCCCCGATACTGGAGTGGTTGGATGCGCCGCCGAAGGAAAACCTCCAAAAGGTCCATGTCGGTCACACCATCACGAATCAACTGAACTAATCGCTCCATCAACATTTTTACCTGAGCCTTCTCCTCCGGAACTACTTTCAGAGAGGAGGGTTTGTTCACTCGACTCATAGAGAAGGGAGGGAGCCCAGTCGACTACCCTGGCGTCGACTGGTCTTGGTAGTAGAACCAGGTCGACTGCCACCCCCTGACCGACTCGGGAAGGGTCATAGCAGGGAAAGCGCTCTTACTCCTCATCTGGACCCCGAGACCCCCACACATCTGGATCACCTGGGTTCTCTCGTCATTGGGGCTGGCCTTTTTCACCATCTGGGAACGACAAGTGAATATGTGTTTGAAGAGGCCCGAGTGCGGCCGACAACCCAAGAAGTTCTCACACAAAGATACAAAGGCGGAGAGATAGGCGATGGAATTTAGGGTAAAATGGTGAAGCTGAGCTCCGAAGAAATTCAGAAATCCTCAGAAGAAAAGATGCGATGGCAGAGAGAACCCTCGATCTACATGAGTCGCCAAGAGGATGCACTCACCCTCCTAAGGTTGCGGTTGCCACTCCGCCCCCGGAAGCCTCGCTGCTCCGTGCTCGATCAGCCCCTCGTTGGCTAGGTCGTCGAGGTCCTTCTGGGTGATGGTCGAGCGGATCCAATCCCATTGGATCCAACCCTGCGGCAGGCAAGACCGCGATGAGGATCCACCCCGACTGGGCGCTCTCCTCTTCGCTTGCGCCGTCGCCTTCTTCTCCCGCTCCAAAGCCGTCGTCTTCTCCTTCACCATTGTCACTGATGAAGCTGGAACGGAGCAGCGGCGCCGGGCAGTTGGCGAGCGCAGCAGATGAATCTGGAGACGAGGGAGGAGAAAATGAGGAGGCACTGTTCTGAAAACCTCTACCTGGTTCCTTATATGGGGTCACTTCCGAGTGGCTGACGGGTAGGCCCAGGCAATCCTGTCAAATCCCGAAACAGTCGCGCACGCGATACGTGGCGAAAAAGGCGGCGCGGGAATCAAGGTGTCCCTGCCTTATCCCATCCGAGTACCGCAGCCTTCTCCGCTTCGCGCACTTCCCAAAATTCGGATCCCACTAAATCCGCTAACCACGGGGCAACTTGTCAGACGGAAGATCTCCTGCGATCCGTCGCTCGGAAATCTCCAAGTTCATAAAGTTCACTCGACAGATATAAAGAATGGATCAAGGCGACTGAATGAAAGTTGACACCCTCACTTGAAAGTCATTGATCCAGGGCAAAAACACCTTTACAGTACCAGAAAGCAGGTCGGAAAGATTGTCAATTCCTTCCTCACTCAAACCTCGATCCATTCGGGGGCTACTGATGAAGTCATGTACCTAGGGTAGGGTTACGGACCTGTCCAAGGTACCCTCCCCAAGGACATCTCTTAGAAGAAGCCGTCTTCCAATCGACCAAGAGGGATTCCACTCGACAGACTAGAAGACACTCGACGAACCTGAAGACACTCGACCATGAAAACTCACTCGACCATCAGGAGTTCAGGATCTATTCTGTATCCAAACGGTCTGTAGTTAAGTAGTCTTAATGGTCATGATGGCACTTTATGTAGGGCGTTACCAGTAATGCCGGACCTTAATGTACTTTAACCCTCTGCTACATGGGCTGGCTGGGGTCTTGGCGTCTCTATATAAGCCAGCCCCCTCCACTGGTAGAAGGGTTCGCATCCCTGTACCTCTCACACACATAATCCAGTCGACCGCCTCCGGGCTCCGAGACGTAGGGCTGTTACTTCCTCTGAGAAGGGCCTGAACTCGTAAAACACTCGTGTGTACAACTGCTCCATAGCTAGGATCTTGCCTCTCCATACCTACCCCCCATCCTACTGTCAGACTTAGAACCACGACAGTCCCCATCTCCCCTCGATCTCCTCCTGCGCCGCCTCTCCTCCTGCACCCTCTCGCCGATGCTGCACCCGCACCTCCCCCGCGCCTCGCCTTCGACCTTGGCTTCCGTGTTCCATGGCCACGAGCGCCACCCGCAGCAGTTTCAGGTCGTCCCCGTTGCCGAGTCCCTCGCCGCCCCGCTTGCTTCTCCAAGTCCTGCCAGCGCCATGGCCTCTGCTTCCCCTGCGTTCCTGCCGAAGCCCGCGCCAAGGCAAGTGCCCAGCCTCTGCTTCATCTCGACCACGCCCTGCTGACGCTGCTCTTCTAGCGCGCCGCCGTCCCTCTGCTGCCTCGCCAGACCTGCTCTGTCTTCCGCCATCTCCCTCCCCTTCGGCCTCTGTTGCCATACCTCCACAGCTCGCGGTTGCCCTCTGCCTCAAGTCCAAGCTTGAGCCCTGCCCGAAGCTACATTGACAACCACCTCGCCTGCCTCCTCCCGTCAGCCCTCTCTGCCTGCTGCCGATCTGCCATCTCCGGCCGCCTGTTGTGCTCCACCTCCTAGGCCCAAGCTACATCCGTCGCTGCCCCCGTTGACGTGAAGACTGCAGCTACAACACCCATGGACGCCAAAGTTCCTCTACGACCCGTGTACGACTACGGGATTCGCAAGCACCATTCGGATGCGCCAAGTTCGACTACAGGGACCGCCAAGTTCCTCTACTGACGACTCGAACATCTATGAAAACGTGTACCACTACCGTCGACCTGAACATCTACGAACCGTGTACGACTACCGTCGCCGTGGATCCGACACGATCCGTGTACAACTACTTCCACTACGACCACCACGAGAACATCTACTTCCTCTACTTTGCACCGACTCGAACCGCCCCGAAATGCACGCTTCAAAGGTATAACCGCCGAGATGATGACCCGTGGACGAATGCATGTTGTCTGAGATGAACCGTATGTTTGCACCGTGCCCGTTTGCTTCATGCACGTTCCTCCTTCCTTTGCCATGCCGTCGACCCGTGGGAACCCGGTAACCGGGATCACCCCACCATCTTTTGCATGTTCCGCACATCCGCACACTTGCTCTTTTGCACAGGTATCTCAACGAGTTTTCGGATCATCGGAATGCTGCCGTGGCACCATTTCCGTTGTAGTTGCCGTGGCACCCCTTTCATTCCGCCACGGTGAGAAATGCTTCATAACATGCTCATGTCAACATTTTCATAAAAATTGCATAAAACTTGCATATGTCATCCGCATCATGATAACAACAATTAAAATGTTTAAAATTGTTGTTTGCATTAAATTGCTACTTGACACATGGGGTTTTTCCGGAATTGTTGTTTGTTATTTCCGGACTCATTTAAACTTGCCTAAATAGTTAGTTTACTTATGCTTCACCCCTTGCCATGTTTAATAACATTTAATGTTGTTGGGTACATAAACGGGAGAGAACTAAGTAATTGATGTGGTGTTTTGCCAATATGCAACTCGTTGCATATTGAGCTCCACTTAACTTGTAGTATTGTTTGTTGCACTTTGCCATGCCATGCCTCATTAAACCGGACATGCATCATACTTGATTGTGCATCATGCCATGATTATGCTTGCGTGTTTACCATGTTGTTTCCTCCTTTCCGGTTTGCTTCTCTCGTTAGCTTCGGTTTCGTTCTGGAGTTGTGAGGATTCGTTCGACTACGTCTGTTTGTCTTCTTCATGGACTCGTTCTTCTTTCTTGCGGGATCTCAGGCAAGATGACCATTACCCTCGATATCACTTCTATCTTTGCTTGCTAGTTGCTTCATTCTATCGCTATGTTGCGTTACCTATCACTTGCTCTTCAAGCCTCCCAAATTGCCATGTCAGCCTCTAACCTTTTTTTTCACCCTTCCTAGCAAACCATTGCTTGGCTATGTTACCGCTTTGCTCAGCCCCTCTTATAGCATTGTTAGTTGCAGGTGAAGTTGAAGGTTGCTCCATGATGGACAGGATTATGTTGGGATATCACAATATCTCTTATTTAATTAATGCATCTACATACTTGGTAAAGGGTGGAAGGCTCGGCCTTATGCCTGGTGTTTTGTTCCACTCTTGCCGCCCTAGTTTCCGTCATACCGGTGTTATGTTCCTTGATTTTGCGTTCCTTATGCGGTTGGGTGATTTATGGGACCCCCTTGACAGTTCGCTTTGAATAAAACTCCTCCAGCAAGGCCCAACCTTGCTTTTACATTTGCCTCACCTAGCCTTTTTCCCTTGGGAGTCGCGCTCCCGAGGGTCATCTTTATTTTAT
>NC_041385.1:636922205-637009829 GCF_002162155.2 Triticum dicoccoides
CAGTGCTCCTCCGAGTGTTGGTCCAAACTAGAGCACCATGCGGGGCCGTCCCTTGGCAACTTGGGTTATGTTGGTACCTGTATGCTTAGCTTATCCAGTGTGCCCTGAGAACAAGATATGTGCAGCTCCTATCGGGATTTGTCGGCACATCCGGGTGGTCTTGCTGGTCTTGTTTTACCATTGTCGAAATGTCTTGTAAACCGGGATTCCGAGACTGATCGGGTCTTCCTGGGAGAAGGAATATCCTTCGTTGACCGTGAGAGCTTGTGATGGGCTAAGTTGGGACACCCCTGCAGGGTTTAAACTTTTGAGAGCCGTGCCCGCGGTTATGTGGCAGATGGGAATTTGTTAATGTCCGGTTGTAGATAACTTGACACCAGATTCGAGTTAAAACGCATCAACCGCGTGTGTAGCCGTGATGGTCTCTTTTCGGCGGAGTCCGGGAAGTGAACACGGTTTGGCTTATGTTTGAACGTAAGTAGTTTCGGGATCACTTCTTGATCATTGCTAGCTTCACGACCGTTCCGTTGCTTCTCTTCTCGCTCTTGTTTTGCGTATGTTAGCCACCATATATGCTTAGTCGCTGCTGCAACCTCACCACTTATCCATTCCTTTACCCATTAAGCTTTGCTAGTCTTGATACCCATGATAATGGGATTGCTGAGTCCTCGTGGCTCACAGATTACTACAACAACAGTTGCAGGTACATGTTATGCGATGATCATGACGCGAGAGCGATGCTTGCTTGTTCTGAGTTCTTCTTCTGCTTCGTTTCTGTTTGTGTTTCATCCGTAGTCGGATGTTGCTCTTATGTATGATGATGTTGTAATCGTGTGACATTCTATGCCTCTTGTATATATCCCCAACTATTACGTAATGTTGATGTAATGATATCCACCTTGCAAAAGCGTCTCCAATATGCGCTTCTATCCTTAGTGGGACACTGAAGTTCCTTTAGGATAGGGTCGCATATTGGGCGTGACAATTGCAAACGTACTACCTCCGTCCGGGTTTATTAGGCCTGAAGACAACTTCTCTTAGACCAAGGTACATAGTAATTTACTCACATTAATACTTCTATTTCACTCCCAATGCACTCTCTCACTTGCATGCAGCCAATAAAAAAGCATGCATGAAGTGTATTAATTTTCCAGTCATGACATCAATAACAATGGCTTTCAATACAACCAATGAAATGGTTGCATGCATGCACCTTTCCAAAGCGGGGCCTTATAAAAAGGACATGCTTGTGATGCCCGGACGGAGGAAGTACTATGGTAGGCCGACCACCATGAGTGTAAACTCCTCATCTGCTAATGCTTCAGGTTCCGCGGTTTTGTTTCCAGCGATGCAGCACATGCTTCTCCACCGAAGGGGCATTACTAAATGGGCTGGCAGAACATGAAAACCCATCGGGGCTAAGGTACGAACAAGGCCAAGTTTTCAAGGTCTGAAAGGATACAAAATCAAACCTGCTTTACTGCCCAGATCAATAAGGTCTGGCAAAAAACATACGACCATCAGCATACAGATAGCTCGGATACAAAGGTTAGAAAACAAAGACGCTTGATTTCTGCGAAGAAAAGGTGATGGGTATTCTCAAATAGAAACCACGCACTAAAGATAGTGCCAAAAACTCAGAATGCAATGTACTACCATGTCACTCCAATTGCAAATAGTGTCAAAAATTCATAGTTTGACTCTGAACTTGAAGTGCAATGTACTACATTCGTCTCCAATTGCCACAGGCTACAAACTTGGCATAATGTGGAAATACAGGGCAAAGCATTGAGATAAATCAACATGCAAAATCTATTTCTTCTTGTCCGTAGCACCACCACCACCAGACCTACATACCAGAAGAGAACAATGAGCCCATTCATATATATTATTGTTACAGGGAAAAAGAAATTACAGGAGCTATTTATGTTTCCTGATTGGTAGGATGAATGGACTTCGGTCAAGCAAAAGAAACAATTAAAGAACCACATAAACAACGAGATTATGACCAAGGTTGCTCCATTGTCTAAGCACCATAACACTGACATCTTACAAGTTAATGCTGTTGTCTACAGCCTACACTACTTGCAATATAGAAAAGTCACTGGCTTGAAAAGGGACATTTAAAAAGCATTGATGGAAGCCACCTCAGCAATTAGTGATCAACAAATTAATCATTCATGATGTAAGAGGACGAATTATGCACTAGTGACCTTTGTAACCAAGTCGTCTAGAACAAAAAGGAAAATGAACTATAGGATAACATAGTAAAATAGTGTCCATAATATAAACTGCAATGATAAGACTAGTGGCTACACACCTCATCTTCCTGAGGACACTTGACATCTCCTCCCTCTTCTTCTTTGCTCTCTTGTGAGTACCAAGCTTCCTCTTGGCGACCTTGAGTGCGCGCTTGTCCTTTCCAACCTTAAGAAGCTCAGTGATACGCTTCTCATAGGGAGCAAATCCAGCGACCTCCCTAATCAAGTTCCTGACAAACAGCACCCTCTTGGTACCTTTCTGCAAAAATTGTCCAAGATTATAACAATGTAAAGAAAATATAAACTGAATAGACATGTACAAAATTATTGAAAAAGCAGAGAAACATACAAATGCAAAGTTCACTTTGTTTTAGTTTCCCACAAGTTTTGTTAAAAATAGCCAACTACAATGGCCAAATAACTCAGTTTTGTTTTTGTTTGGGCATTATGTCGTGTATAGATAGTTAATTTGCTTCAAAACTAGCAAGTTCTATTTTGAGTTTTAACATGACAAGATAGTACTAATTGATTAAATAATATGCAATGGATGAAAATAAAACATGCCTGTAGCAGTAATCAAGTCAGAAAGAATAGCCAGATCGACACATGAGCAACAATAGGAAAATAAAACTAAGGCCACGAGATGTTCAAAACTGCATTTATTAACACGGAATTATAAAGTACTCCCTCCGTCCCAGAATAAGTGTCTCAACTTTGTACTAAGTTTAGTACAAAGTTGTACTAAGGTTGAGACACTTATTATGGGACGGAGGGAGTACTTAATTAAGCTGGCACATTTGAGCCTGCAGGGCTAGCAACTTGGGAGTTCCAAGAATTACAGGCACCAGGCTGGCCTCAATATGTACATTTTCGTAGTCCTCAGTTTTGAGGGCTGTCTTGTAATTGCAAGAGGCCGCTCACACATTTAACCAGACAACCTGGGACCTTCAGTAATGTCAATCAAACTATGCTACAATACTACACTTAGAACACTACCGTTCTGGATCATAACTACAACAAAGATACACGTACACCACGATAGTATTCAAACAAGCACAAATCACTGCGATTGAATGCCGATATCTTGCCAGGCTGAACACAGTTTGTTATCGAACAAGAAACTGATACGCATCAGCTATGGCAGGAACTACCGAACAAGCACAAGCCTAAACAACAAGCAGAACTCATCATAATATGCATGGGTGGATCAATTGCACAAGGAGGCCACATGGCAGAAAAAGAATGTGGGGGAGAAACTAGGACGGCGGAGGTGGGAGACTGCTTACCCCCTTGCGGTCGGACGGGCGAGGCGGCAGCTCGCGCTTGGTGACGACGTGGCCCTTGTTGATGCCGACGAAGAGCCCTGACTTGGGCTGCAACGGCGCCATGGCCGGTCTCCTGCTAACCTGAGACGGGCGCAATGGAACAAGAACAAACCGGAATAATCAAACAGGAGCCCGGGTGAGGTGAAGGGCGGTCTGAATCGAGGTTCGTGATGGAGAAGGCGGCGCTTGGCGCGCGTGCTTGCTGGCTTACCTTGAGAATGGATGCGAGTTAAAACCCTAAGCCGCCGCCTGCGTCCGAGAAGAAACCCTAGATTGGCGGACGCCGTTTTATATATGCTCGCCTGTGCGCGAGGCCTCCTCTCCTCCTGCCAAACATATGGGCCTGGCGAGTGGGCTTACTAGGCCTCATTTTGGTAGCTGGGTGATGATGGGCCATGATTCGACCGAAGTCACTGGATAAGTCTAAATTGTTTCGGCCCCCTTTTCTTTTTGGGATAATTGATTTTATGGCCCTAGTTGGGTTACACTCGGCAGGTTTACCCCTAGTTTCCGAAAACACTTGTTCCTGCCCAAACCACTTTGCTCCTCTTATGCTTTTGTCATTTGACCGTTTGACCATCACTTTGAAAATTTCATAAAAAATTCATACTAACTCGGAAAAATTCAAATAAGATATCAAAATGTTCAGAAAAGCATCACCTATATGTGCATGTCATTTGCATTCATGAAAAAAAGTGTTGGCCAATCCCCATCTTAGTTTTAGCTCATATGACCTTAGCATGAATAGTAAAATCTAAAAAATTCTAAAAATTCTAAAAAAAAATTGGTGGCAAACTTTGACCAATGTTTTGAGTGCTTGCCAAGTTTCATAAGGGAATGACATTCGTGGAAATCGTGGCACAAAAATTTAATTTTGGAGCATTGATTTTTGATTTTTTGCCACGACTTTCACAAATGTCATTCCCTTATGAAACCTAGCAAGCATTGAAAATATTGGTCAAAGTTTGCCACCAATTTTTTAAATATTTTTTAGAATTTTTTTTAGATTTTACTATTCATGCTAAGGTCATATGAGCTAAAACTAAGATGGGGACCGGCCAACACTTTTTTCATGAATGCAAATGACATGCACGTATAGGTGATGCTTTTATGAACATTTTGATATCTTATTCGAATTTTTCTGAATTAGTATGAATTTTTTATGAAGTTTTCAAAGTGATGGTCAAACGGTCAAAGGGCAAAAGCATAAGAGGAGCAAAGTGGTTTGGGCAGGAACAAGTGTTTTCGGAAACTAGGGGTAAACCTATCGAGTGGGACACAACTAAGGGCACCAAATTAATTATCCCTTTATTTTTCTACAGAAGGATTGCCTCTAGTTTTTATCTCTCTCTCTCTACTCCCTGTCCATATTAATTGTCGTTGATTTAGTATAATAACTTTTATATGTAGTGTGCTCTATAATTTTTTGAATATTGTGATACAGGGTCGTCATAATATAGCCTTCATATTTTTCCTGCAAATAGGACCCAGATGTCATTGGTCATGCGTTCTTTCTAGCCTATTTATAATAATTTGAAATAAATAATGAGCATATTCCAACAATTATTATTACAAACCATCTTTGAATACAATGAATAATCCAAACGCTTGAATGTAAAAATAAAACAAGTTTTAAAAGCAATTTAGACACACTATCTCCTACCTAGATGCCAATGATGCTTGGTGAGATCCTTCTTTCGGCTGATGATGTGAGGCCATGTCTTCAATCTTCCGATACGCCTCAACAAATGCTTGAATGTGCTTTGCGTTCCCGCGAGGCTTTGCGACATTGTCAATATCTTCATAGTCCATGGGGCCTGGCATATCCCTCTCATCCTTTGCGATCATATTCGGTTAGGGTCACAACATGTTATTATATTTGCAAGACATGCTTGCTCTAGAAACGAGCAAGTTGTTGGGGATCATTGCAGAAATTAAAAAGTTTCTACACATCACCAAGATAAATCTATGGAGAGACTAGTAACGAGAGAGAGGGGAGTGCATCTTCATACCCTTGAAGATCGTGAAACGGAAGCATTGCAAGAACGCGGTTGGAGGAGTCGTACACGCAGCGATTCAGATCACGGTCGACTCCGATCTTAGCACCAAACAACGGCACCTCCGCGTTCAACACACGTGCAGCCCGGTGACATCTCCCGCGCCTTGATCCAACAAGGATGAGGAGAGGTTGGGGAAGACAACTCCAACAGCAGCACGATGGCGTGGTGGTGGTGGAGCAGCGGTTCTCCGGCAGGGCTTCGCCAAGCTCAAACGAAGGAGGAGAGGTGTTGGAGAGGGGGAGGGCTGCGCCTTTGATGTGGTGCTGCTGCCCTCCCTCCTCCCCTCTATTTATAGGGTGAAGAGGGAAGGGGGCCGGTGTCGGTGTCAAACCGGAGAATCTCGGGTAGGGGGTCCCGAACTGTGCGTCTAAGGCTAATGGTAACAGGAGACTGGGGACACGATGTTTACCCAGGTTCGGGCCCTCTCGATGGAGGTAATACGCTACTTCCTACTTGATTGATCTTGATGATATGAGTATTACAAGAGTTGATCTACCACAAGATCGTAGAGGCTAAACCCTAGGAGCTAGCCTATGATTATGATTGTTCTTGTCCTACGGACTAAACCCTCCGGTTTATATAGACACCGGAGGGGGCTAGTGTTGGAAATATGCCCTAGAGGCAATAATAAAATGGTTATTATTATATTTCTTTGTTCATGATAATTGTCTGTTATTCATGCTATAATTGTGTTATCCGGAAATCGTAATACACGTGTGAATACATAGACCACAACATGTCCCTAGTAAGCCTCTAGTTGACTAGCTCGTTGATCAAAAGATAGTTATGGTTTCCTGACTATGGTCATTGGATGTCATTGATAACGGGATCACATCATTAGGAGAATGATGTGATGGACAAGACCCAATCCTAAGCATAGCTCAAAGATCATGTAGTTCGTTTAGCTAGAGCTTTTCCAAATGTCAAGTATCATTTCCTTAGACCATGAGATTGTGCAACTCCCGGATACCGTAGGAGTGCTTTGGGTGTGCCAAACATCACAACGTAACTGGGTGACTATAAACGTGCACTACGGGTATCTCCAAAAGTGTCTGTTGGGTTGGCACGAATTGAGACTGGGATTTGTCACTCCGTATGACGGAGAGGTATCTCTGGGCCCACTCGGTAATGCATCATCATAATGAGCTCAATGTGACAAAGTGTCTGGTCACGGGATCATGCATTACGGTACGAGTAAAGTGACTTGCTGGTGATGAGATTAAACAAGGTATTGGGATACCGACGATCGAATCTCGGGCAAGTAACGTACCGATTGACAAAGGAAATTGTATACGGGATTGATTGAATCCTCGACATCGTGGTTCATCCGATGAGATCATTGAGGAGCATGTGGGAGCCAACATGGGTATCCAGATCCCGATGTTGGTTATTGACCGGAGAGGCGTCTCGGTCATGTCTGCATGTCTCCCGAACCCGTAGGGTCTACACACTTAAGGTTCGGTGACACTAGGGTTGTAGAGATATTAGTATGCAGTAACCCGAAAGTTGTTTGGAGTCCCGGATGAGATCCCGGACATCACGAGGAGTTCCGGAATGGTCCAGAGGTAAAGAATTATATATAGGAAGTCAAGTTTCGGCCATCGGGAAAGTTTCGGGGGTCACCGTCGGGTGGGGCCACCTATCCCGGAGGGCTCCATGGGCTGAAGTGGGAGGGAAACCAGCCCCTGGTGGGCTGGTGCGCCTCCCTTGGGGCCCCCTGCGCCTAGGGTTGGAAACCCTAGGGGTGGGGGCACCTCCACTTGGCTTGGGGGGCAAGCCACCCCCCTTGGTCGTCGCCCCCCCTTGGAGATTGCATCTCCTAGGCCCCCCCTAGGGGCCTATATAAAGAGGGGGGAGGGAGGGCAGACGCACCCATGCTCTTGGCGCCTCCCTCTCCCTCTGCTACACCTCTCCCTCTCGTAGAGCTTGGCGAAGCCCTGCCGAGATCGCTGCTGAATCCACCACCACGCCGTCGTGCTGCTGGATCTCCATCAACCTCTCGTTCCCCCTTGCTGGATCAAGAAGGAGGATACGTCTTCCCCAACCGTACCTGTGTTGAACGCGGAGGTGCTGTTCGTTCAGCACTAGGATCATCGGTGATTTGGATCACGACGAGTACGACTCCCTCAACCCCGTTCTCTTGAACGCTTCCGCTCGCGATCTACAAGGGTATGTAGATGCACTCCTCTCTCTCGTTGCTAGATGAACTCATAGAATGATCTTGGTGAAAGCGTAGAAACAAATTTATTTTCTGCAACGTTCCCCAATAGTGGCATCATGAGCTAGGTCTCACTATAAAAAAATACACTTCCGTGATGATACGTGTTTGTCACAGTAGGTCGTGTTTTTTATCATGCATGTACATCCATGACAAATTTATGACAGAATCAAGATAGTCATACATGTGTTGTCGTAGAAATGTTCCATGACATTACCAAAATTATCATCATGGAAGTTTCCACTTCCATGACGATAAATCACGCGTCACAGAAGTGCTTTCGTCAAGGGTGACCGACACGTGGCATCCACTGTAACGGAACGCTGTTAAGCTATCGGGTCGGGTTTTGGATCCGATAACCCGTTAACAGCCCCGACCAATGGGGATTTTCCACGTGTAAAATCATCATTGGCTGGAGGAAACACGTGTCGGCTCACCGTTGGGACAGATGTCATCCACTCATTGGACGGAAGACGCCTATGGTACGTCGACACGTGGCACGGCCCAACAGAGGCCCATTCCTGTGAAAAGGCCGGCCTAGTAAAAATTAGCAGACCAGCCCATATAAGGCCTACTTGTGTCAGGTCCATTTAAGCCCACGACCCATACGAGATGTGCCAATTCGGCCCGTCAACGGCCCGTTAAAGATTTGACACCAGTGCAGCCCATCGTCAGTTCGAGCCCGTTAACAGCCCGCTATATATCTGGGCTCAATATCGGCCCGATGAGATATCGGCCTGTTAACGGCCCGTTTAATGGATGGGCCAATTTTCAGGATGTACATCTTTCGGCCTTTTAGCGACCCATTTAAATGTTGGACTAGTTTCCGGCCCGGTGTGTCTTTCAGCCTGTTGACGGCCCATAAATCTGATGGGCCATTTGTTGTCGGACCTGAGTTTCGGCCTTTTAGCGGCCCATTTAAGTGTTGGGCCAATTTTCTGGCCCGGTGTCACTTTCAGCCTGTTGACGGCCCATAAATCAGTTGGGCCATTTTTAGTCAGACCTGAGTTTTGGCCTTTTAGCGACCCATTTAAGTGTTGGGCCAATTCCCGGCCTTGTGTGACTTTCGGCCTGTTAACGGACCATAAATGAGTTGGGCCATTTGTAGTCGGACCTTAGTTTTGGCCCTTTAACGGCCCATGCCCTTCATGGTCCAATACCAGCCCGGTTTCCCTTTCGGCCTGCTAAAGGCCCACAACACAGTTGGGCCATTTACAATACGACCTGACTTTCGGCCTCTTAGCGGCCCATGGTCTTCATGGTCCAGTACAAGCCCGCTGTCTCTTTCGGCCTGCTAAAGGCCTACAGTATAGTTGGGCCATATGTAGCCCAAACTTAGTAACGGCCTGTTAATGGCCCATGAAATAAATTGGGGCCACCTGTTGCCCGCTTCGATGTCGGCCTGTTAACGACCCGGGAGGTAAGAGGGCCGACCATTAACTTTCGGCCTAGTAACGGCCCATTAAGTTAATGGGCCCACTAAAGTTCGTACATGTCTTTAGGCCAAATTAGATAATTTGATCCCATTACGACGAGCAATTATGCACAGGACCAAAACCAATCACGCAAAGGTACGACATACAGGGAATAACATTGCACATCCAGCATATATTACAGGAAATTACATCCACTAGGCAATCAAAGATTGATGCCAGTGCAAATAAATGAGCAGAACCTAACCATCTACAACGTCACAATCTGCAACCTCAGCACAGATGACGCCCATAAGCATGTGGGCAAGTTCTTTCTGCTTTGCTACACTGTCTTTGAAAACATTGATCAGTTGTTGTGTCGCACGACTCTGCACCTCTGATTCATCCATCATTGCTTCAGCCATTAATTGGTTCACAAACATACATTTATTCCGTTGCATTCGAGACAGAGGATACTGAACAGATTCAGATGGCGATTTTGGCAGACTTGTATTATTGATAGTGGAGAGTGTCTCGACCACCGCATCATAACATAAATTAGGACGGGAACCAAACAGATTAATCATGAGTTATTGCCATATTACCTGGCCTAGATTTACTGGAAAGAAACAATGGGGTTGCCTTGCTATTTTCAGAGTTTGTCTTCTTATCTTCAGCAGCCTGCACAAAATTAACACACTAGCATTGCTATCATTGGCCAAGTCATATAATAGGAAAGCAACATTGACATAGCGAACGTTTGGGCAAGTAGTCTACACCAAATTAACACAATATGGCACAGCTATCATCAGCCAGTTAAGGTAGTACGAAAGCAACATTGACACAATGAATGAATGGGCAACCAGAGAAGCACAACAATTCAGTAATGTGCGTGATATGAGATAGTACATTCATGCAGCTCAGTATGCAAAACTACCAGGCAGTTTTCCTTACAAAAATCAACATTGGCGCCTTTAACATTTTGCTACAACTAATTTTAGATCAGATAAAGGTTAGATTCACGCCGATTAACAAAATACATGTTGATGTAAAAATATAGTGATATACAATAGGTACTTACATCAGCATTGGAGCACAGAGAATTCCCGCAAGATATTTTCCTCGAATACGATCCCAATGGAGGAAGTTTCTATTGTTTAACCTTATTTTCTAAAAGAGAGATGGGTAAAAAACATGTAGAAAATATGACCAGAATGCTATAAAATTTCATGATGCGAGGATACGCACACGCTTCTTAGAATGGAGTTGACATTCTTTTGCTGGACTGGAGCGGACTAGTTCTTTGGCCACTGGAATCTGCTTATTATCAGTGGGAGTTGGGTTTCTCTGTGCTGGAGCAGTATCTATGAAAAGTGGAGTTGGTTTATTATCTCCTGGCGTTTGGATCTTTTGCAAAGACCTGGTTTGTAACCCTTCAGATTCTAACAGAGCCGTCTTCCCCTTGCATGCCTTATATAGAAGAATGGTGATTCAGTTATAAAACATGCTACAGCAGAGATGGAATAGGTATTGAAGAATAGAAAAGGCATGACATATTGACATGTATTCCCTCCATCCGGAAATAAATGGACGGGTCTAGGCGTATTTCAGTTCTAGATACATCCAGTTTTATACATTTCTGCGACATTTAATCCGGACGAAGGGAGTATGATGTAAGAGCTAGGGATACGATAGGACAACACAGTAAAGAAACACTGAAAAACCCATTGCAGAACCAAAGTATTCAAACCCACTGATATGAGATAGTACACTCATGCAGCTCAGGATGCAAAACTACCAGGCAGTTTTCCTTACAAAAATCAACATTGTGGCCTTTAATCATACATTTTGCTACAACTAAATTTATATCAGATAAAGGTTGGATTCACGCCGATTAACAAAATACATGCTGATATAAAAATATAGTGATATACAACAACTACTTACATCTACATTGGAGCACAGAGAATTCCTGCAAGAATCTTTCCTCACAAACGATACCATTGCAGAAATTCTTCTATCTGTTAAGCTTATTTTCTAAAAGAGAGATGGGTAAGAAACATGTAGAAAATATGATCAGCATGCTATAAAATTTCATGATGCAAGGATACGCACACGCTTCTTAGAATTGAGTTGACATATTTTTGCTCGACTGGAGCGGACTAATTCTTTGGCCACTGGAATCTGCTTATTATCAGTAGTTGTTGGGTTTCTCTATGCTGGAGCAGTATCTATGAAAACTGGAGTTGGTTTATTATATCCTGGCATTTGGATCTTTTGCAAAGGCCTTGTTTGTAACCCTTCAGATTCTAACATAGTCGTCTTCCCCTTGCATGCCTTGTATAGAAGAATGGTGCTTTAATTATAAAACATGCGACAACAGAGAGATGGAATAGGTACTAAAGAATAGAAAGGCATGACATATTGACATGTATTCCCTCCATCCGGGAAAAAATGGATGGGTCTAGGCGTATTTCAGTTCTAGATACATCCTTTTTTATCCATTTTGGCAACATGTAATCCAGAGGGAGGGAGTATGGTGTAAGAGCCAGGGATACGACAGGACAATACAGCAAAAAAAACTAGTTGAATGTAAAACTATATGCTAGCAGAATACGTACAGAAATAACCAAGGCAACATACACGTGTATGATTGGGAAAATAAGATGGCATTGCAACAGAGCACTAGAACATCACTTCAATGTAAAAAAACATGGTATGGCAGACAGATGAAGTACATACTGATGAATAACAATGCATAAGATATTCAGAAGCATGATGTCCAAATTAAGCAGATGACATTGTGATAGAGTAGAATGACAGTACTTGAATTTGAAAACATGTTATCATGAATGGAATAGGTACTGAAAATCAGAAAGGCATGACATATTTGCATGCATGATCGGCATGCTAAGCATATGGCATTGCAATAGAGTAGATAAACCCCAGGACATTATATGCATGTTGTACCCATATCACAGGCCAAGTTAGAGCAAGGACCTTGTGGGGTGAAGAGGATTCATCATCTTTCTGCAAGTCTTCTAAAGAACTGCCTTTACATGTTCCATCATATTGGGTATCATTGACATCAAGTTTATTGGCCTTTACATTGCTCTGTGAGGTTCTTGTGGATATATTAGTGTGTGCAATTATATATCTGACATGCATGGAAGACAACTAGTAGTAAGATTTATGTAAATGAGTGCCTGTAGGAGACAACATAAATAGTAGGACTGGGGTTAATTAGCAGCAACAGGTCTCATAAACTAAAGGGAGAACACAGATGAAAGCTACAGAGTATGTATTGTTTGCACTCGAGATTAACTAGATGGCACACAAAAGTATTAAAGAACAACATAGGTAATACTAGAAGTGGTATAATACTATAATCACCAGCCTGTGGGATAGCATTGGCTGATGGATGATAACTATGGAACAACGTTACCTAAAGAACAAGTATCTTAGCTGAACTATGGAACAACGTGAACTCCTGAACAAGACCCGTAAGAGATCAGCATGAATATACAGTGAAATGTGATGATCTATTTTCCGTGCTTAGATGAATAACAAAGCCATAAATGTTGCACACAAGTAAGATGAGGGTACAACCTATCTGGCTGCCATCCATAGGAGTGAGCATCATGTGCTGACTTGTCGATGGCCCTGCAGTTGTTGTGGCTGTCCATGTCGGGCACGCGCATTCAATGTAGGGAACTGTTGAGTGGGGACTGTAGCTCCCTTCTGGTGTATGCTTCCCTTGTTGGAGCAGCTACGGTGAGTCGGAAGATGGTGTGTCTGAAGATGCAGATAACGCATAAAGTTAAGAACGACATATCTCTTTGATCCGAAGAAATACACTAAGAGATCAACAGCAAGGTACGAGAGTGGTCACACGTCTGTTGACTGAAGACTAAACTGAGGTCACACGATTTTATTTTATTTTGGTACTGTCCGATCTAAGCCAGATGGCTTGATGGCCGTCTTGTGCCTCCCGGCTGACACTGTTCGGAATCTTCCCCGAAGAGCCAGCGACCAACGGCAGAGCAGCCTGCCTCCGCCGTCCGTGGCCCCATCCAAAGCCCCGCTCCCCGCCCCACCGCACTGCTGTGGTTGCGCTGCCCCCGGGCCAATCTACAAAGACTCCCCATCATCCAGATCCGGCGGCGGCAGTACCTTCAACCCATGCAACTCTAAAAGATAGCCATCTAAGTGCCGCTTCCGCGGTGAACTTGAGGCCCCGCACCCTTACGTTAGACACCAGCCAACCGGCAGCCTAGGAGCTCCGCCGCCTCGAGGGGTGCTGCGTCCCATTGGGAATCGATTGGCCCAGAATAAAAATTCAGATAACTGACGCCTAAATAAAGTGATTTTAGATGAGGGTGCGACCTATCTAGCGGCATGGTAAAGTAGGCAGGTCCAGCTGCCGAGTCGGTGAGGCCGGCGCGGTTGCGGTGGTGACCGGTGGCAGGGAAAGAGCGATGTCGCGATGGTCGACGGCTACGCGGAAGCAGCGCCAGGACTCTGGACGGATCCGAAGTTGGAGCCGCTCCGGCGCCGTGAACAACGGCGGGTGTGAATCGGCTCCGGTACGGTTCACGCGGCTATCGTCGAGGCAGCACCAGCAGCACAGAGTAAGAGGCACACGGCCCAGTGCACGACGGCAATTGGACAACGTCTCCGGCATTAGGGAGGAGGGCGGCTGTGAAATTGGTGCGGTGGTGGGCACCATGGAGGTGGGGCTGAGGTTTCGCGGCTCGGGAGAAGGGAGCTTCCCGGGGAGAAGGTGATTTGGCGCCGACGAGGTATGAATGGGGGCGGGCGGGGGGAATTGGGAGGGGAGTGGAACCATGTCTTACGGACGCATTTGTCTGAAATGTGAGGGGGAGTTACAGTTCTACCCTTGCCTATAGGCTTCTCGGCTTGGGTCTGTGTACTGAGGGTCGGGGATAGTAGAGTAACTTTGCTTCTCCCCAAATAGTGGGTGGGAGCGATTTCGGGCGAGGACGACGTGTTTTGAACTATAGTGGGCGCGAGCGAATTCGGGCGAGGAGAGCGTGTTTTGAAATAGTGGGCGCGAGCTATTTCGGGCGAGGAGAGCGTGTTTTGCCGACCATGGTTTATGAATTATTCGGCACATGTCATTTCGGCCGAGGAGAAGGCGCGCTTGGATGAAGTTACGAACCTACCCTCGATGTACAAGGGGCAATTGATGTGTGTCCCACATAGGACGGTAATTTTGCGTCTCCCATTTATTTGCTCGGGCGAATTTCACCGAGCAGAGAGGATGTTTAACGGTTCGTTCAAATTTTGGGAGAACGAGCATCCACGTCTACCTTACCAAGTCCATTCGAATCAAATTTTGAAATATTAGCTTGCCACTTCTTTTTTAGATGGAGAGATGATGCTCGGGAGTAATGTGTTTTTACATGCTCGTTGCTAGCGATTTACTATATGACAAATAGTTGACCCACTCAAAAACGTGAATCAAACCCAAAATGGAATATCTCGATTCAATGAACTAGCTCATTCAGTAGGTCCAAATAGTGAACTAAATCCAAAATTGAACACCTCAATCGAGTAGCATGTTGTATAGTATTATAGTACTCCATGAACATGTTGAAAGTCAAATTAATGAACTTGTTTGATATACGCATATATCCGTTCATGTGTGGATTGCAGACAACATGGTCTCCAATTTAAATATTTGAATGCAAGTTTATATTAGTCTTTGATGCATAAAACGTGACCTCCCCCTCTCCCGGACTCATGTTCTCTCTCTCTCACTCTCTCACTCTCTCGCCGACAATCTTCAATTGTGCCGCACGCATCCGACACAAAAACCTTGTTGGCCCCTCTCCCTTTCTCTCTCTCTCTGTGTGTGTGTGTGGGGGGGGGTCTTTCTAGTCCGCATTCATATACACACCATCTATAGGTCTCTCTCGCACACTATGTATGATACTATAGCTAGTCCAAGCTAGATATCTTGGGTGCACTCATCATACGCACACAAATTCCTAGTCTCTTTGCCCGTAACTCTCTCACGCACCAATATGTCGTCTCGGAGCTCTTCCCCCCTCTCTCAAACTCTCATTCCACCTGGGTCACACATACACATGCATATCTCACTCGCACTCGATAGGCCCATCTAAAACTCTATCTCTCTCCATCGTTCTCTCTCCATCTCTCTCACACACACACACAATCTCATGCCCAGCTAGCCAAGTATGATGGTCTCTCACTCAATTGTAGGCACACGCAATCCCCCGTATATGTATATGACTAGCTAATCTTAGTCTCCATCACAAACATGTGCATGGTCTATCTCGATTTCTCTCGGGGCATCTTTCTATCGCGCACGCACTCCCTCGATCTCCCACCCATATAGTCCCCTCACGATCTCGAGGGGAACTCTCTATCACAAACACACCCTCTCTCCCTCCCCATGCATCGTGCCATCCATATGTCCCTCTCGACCTTTTTACCTTGTTGGCCAGACCTCCATTGGACATGTGCTACAGGGGTGTCTCTCTCCGTTGCAAACAATCACACACTAGCTATCTTCGTGTATCTCCTCGCCTCGCTTTTCCATCTCGGAGATGCATGCGTCATATGTTCACATAGGAAACGAAAAAACACACACTCTCTCTAATTTATCGTTTGTTTTCACTTTCTCTTTCACACACATACTCTTTTTGCACACTTACTCATTCTCCTTCACACGCACTTGATCTGTCTCGACTGAGGCACTCACCTCCGTCCATAGCACATAGATTTATTGAAAAGTCAAACATCACAAAGTTTGACCATGTACATGGAGAAAAAAAATTACATCTAGTACGGCAAACATATACCATTAGATTCACCATGAGATGTAGTTTTGTATGATGTATCTTTGGTATTGTAGATATAAATAACATTTGCATAAACCTGATCAAAGTTTCCAAAGTTTGACTTCTAAAAAAATTTACATGCACTGCATTATCGAGCGGATGGAATATCTCTTTCCCCCTCTCAGCTATCTGATGCACCACTCAGCCTTATCGGGGCTCCTCAATCTCTCTCAAACTTTATTGGTCAGTTTGGTTCGTGACCTGACCCTCATGCCTTGATGGTCGGTACTGCCTGGTGTGGACGTGAGATGTAAATATTTCTGCCTGGCCAGGCTTGTGTGGTGCTGAAGCGTTTGGTTCATGCCTGGGCCAGGCAAAGCATCAACATCCCATCAATCAATCCATGCATCAATTATTTAATGCTAATATCAATCCATGTCGCTGTTAGCCTCATGGCCGCACGACCAGGCACGGCCAGGCGTTTGAAATCGGTCGCTTGGGCCAGGCTACTTGCAGTGTCTGGAGTTCAGCCAGGCTAATTAAAGTGCAAGAGGGAACCCAGCCCAGGCGGGCTTTCTTTTTCACAGGGTAGCAACCAAACAAGCGTGCATGAAATCCAGCCACAACCCCAGGCCACGCAAAAGATGCTCACGACGCAAGCCAAACGGGCCTTATATCTCCCTGGTTCACACATACACATGTCTCGCTCGCGCTATACATATAGACCCATCCAACACACTCCGCCCTTGTTCTCTCTCCATGTGACACGCACCCCCTAAGTACCATAATCCCTCACTCCATCATAGGCTCTATTTGGATCCATGTGTTAGAGTTAGTTTGGGTTAGTTTGGAGTCAACTAACCCAAAAAGATCCAAACAGGAGGGTTAGTTTAGGTTAGATGCATCTAACCCATCCAAAAAAACTAACCCATCCAAGAGGTGCTTATTTGGGTTAGTTCTTCTCGGGACCACTAGTAAACACTTTTTTCTCTCGCTCTCCCCGCAGTAGATCCCTCCCCACTTCCTCGAAGCTTCTCGTCCTCTCCCTCCCTCCCTCTCGCACCGCTCGTGAAGGTGCCTCGCCGTATCCGTGCTCCATCTAACCCTGCCATCCAAACACCTCTTTACTTAGAGTTAGTTCAGGGTTAGAATCTAACTCTAACCTCTAACTGAGTTAGAGTATCCAAACAGGGCCATAGGCGCAAGCACCCCCCCTCCTAAGTATGATTATCTCTTACTAGCCATCAGGAACACACGTATTGTCTCCTTCCATCCATACGTCTATCTCGATATCTCTCGGGGCATCTTCTATCGCGCACACACCTTGTCACTCGATCTTCCACCCATGTAGTCCCATCACGATCTCCAGGGGATCTCTCTATGACAAACATACACTCTCTCCTCGCCATGTCTGCATTTTCTCCGTACGTCTCTCTCGACCTCTCTCCCTTGTTTGTCAGACCCCTCTTGGCCATGTGCTAGGGGTCTTCCTCTCTCGGTTCCAAACAACCACACACTGTCTCCTCACCTTGCCTCCGTTGTCGAAGATGCATGTGTGATATGTTTGCATAAGACACGCACGCTTTTTCACTACTTTTATCGTGTGTTGTCCATGTCTCTTTCACACACGCACACACACTTTTTTCACTCACTCTCTCTCTCTCTCCCTCTCGTCAGGGACTCTGTCACGTCCATAAGCATATGGATGTTTTGAAAAGTCAAACCTCAGAAAAGTTTGACTAGGTATATGTGGAGAAAAACATTTACATCTGGAACAATCATTAGATTCATCACAACATGTACTTACTTCATACTATCATTTATCTTTGGTATTGCCGATATAAGTAATTTCTTTATAAACTTGGTCAAAGTTTCAAAAGTTTGACTTTAAAAAAATGTTGTAACTACATTATCGAACGGAGGGAGTAGCTCTTTCTCTCTCGCTGCTATCTCTCACGGGCCTCCCCTCTCACTCGAACTCTCTATACCGACGGATTATACGCTCACTGTGTCAGCGTATAGCTCTATATATTGTTTAGTTGACCGGTCAACCAATCCACATGCTGTGTTGTCAGCTCGTGTTCTGTATCTTGGTGTGCTGGCCCATGTGGCAGTGGGTGAAAATAAGTAAACTAGAGGCCCATCTGACACGCGGTGAAGGAAACAAAGTTGAAACCACTCGGGGTAGCACCCCGCATGCTAGTAAATTGAGGGTGCATTGAGGACAAACTTCTTGCGCGTGAAGGACACACTCGCGCACAATTCACCACTGCGCGGCGGCATGCACAGAAGGATGCACTCGCGCACACCCAGCACACAACACACACCAGCAAACGTGTACACCGACGTTGCCGCCAGTTGAGATGGACGGCGAGGCAGCCAACAAGCGGAGGCCGCTCGAGCCAAAACCGCATCCGGCGAGCCTGGACTTCATCAGCAGCCTCCCCGATGACATGCTGCTCGTCATCATCGGCCTCCTCCCCACCAAATCTGCCGTGCGGACCGCCCTGCTCTCCCGGCGGTGGCGCCCCCTCTGGTGCTGCGTCCCCCTCAACCTCACCGTCGACAGCTGCATCTGCGACGGGGATTGCAAACGCATGGCCGCAGTCTCCAAAATCCTTTCATCGCACCCTGGGCCAGCCAGACGTCTTGACATCCGCATGTTCAGTACCAACTGCAAGGTCCAACCCAAGTTCGACGAGTGGTTCTTATCCCCCACCCTAGATCAGCTCAAGGAGCTCAGTTTTGAAGCTGGACGATGTCGCTCTCTGCCGCCGTCCGTGCTCCGCCTCACGCCAACGCTGTGCCGCGCGAGCTTCAGCTCCTGCTATCTTCCCCAGATTAATGCCGCGCCCGCCCTTCTTCTCCCTCAACTCAAGCAGCTCGACCTCTTCGACGTTGTCATCTCGAAGAAGGCTATGGAGCACCTGCTCCGCAGCTGTACTGCGCTCGAGTACCTTCGTCTTGAGCAGATCCACGGGTTCATTAGCCTCCACATCGCCTCGACGAATCTCCGATGGATTTATGTGTCTTGCTGGCCCTGCAACAAGACATCAATTGGGAAGAGATCACTCCAGCTGTTCCATGTTATGGTCATTGAGAATGCGCCTTTCCTTGAGAGATTGCTTGTATCGGATCTAGAAGGTCCAACAAAAATCAGGGTCATTGACGCGTCGAAATTGACAGTGTTGGTGTACTCGTCTGCCAAATTCTCTGAACTCTTTATTGGATCGGTAATCGTTCAGGTACAACACTCATCTTCTTCTCAGTCTTCTTGAAATTCACATTTTTAAATTTCTTCTTGATGTATTTACGACCGTCTTCCAGAAAATGATTCCAACAAGCTTGACCCAGTCCATGCGCACAGTGAAGATCTTAGCACTAAAATCTATCGGCCCCAATCTGGATCAAGTTGTTGGATTCCTTACATGCTTTCCATGCACGGAGAAGCTACTCATCGAGGTGAAACTTCTTTCCTATTAGTAAACGGTAATCACAACGTAGCTCAATTTTTTCGTAATTTTCCCAAATTACGATGACAAGTGTAGTGTTCAAAACTACATCTACGCACTGCACGGAAAGAAATGTTTTTAATTTTTTTTCTCACATGATCACCTGCATCATTTTTATGCTGTACTACTATAGTAGCCTAGGCTAGTCATAGTGGAAAGTAACTTAGACTACTCCAGTAACTCTATGGTTACCCTAAGGGCAAGTACTACCTCCGTCCTGGTTTACTCTTCCAATTTTGTAGTATCAAAATTTGACCATAGATTTAACTGACAAAATGTTAATGCATGTCACTAAGAACTATATCGTTGGATTCGTATTTGAACATAATTTCAAATGGTGTAATTTTTAGTGACATGCATTGGCATTTTCTTAGGTAAATCTATGGTCAAAATTTTATACTAAATACGAGGTAGTATTCCCTCCGTCCCAAAATTCTTGTCTTACATTTGTTTAGATATAGATGTATCTAACACTAAAATGTAACTAGATACATCCGTATTTAGACAAATTTAAGACAAGAATTTTGGGACGGAGGGAGTACAAAAGTGGGCTATGTAGGCCAAAACATGTGCCAAATTCACTTGTGATGCATTTGGCACCAATGCCCCTCCATTGCTCACCTGGTGCCCCAATCTGGAGCACCTACTTTGCTCCGCTGCCAAATTAACTCACGCAATGAAAAAACACTATGTGGGAGATAGAGAGGACTGAGGCAATAAAAAAACACTTGTTTGGGAGAGTGAGAGGCTGGTGTAGTTGGTTTGATTGATTTGTTTATACATGTGGGTCTGTGTGCACAGCGGTGCCAACTCTCTCACATCGCGAGAGCGGTGCCAAAATCTTTTGATTTGACATCGATGCGTATTATGTGGCATACTTTTGCGAAATATGGCACCGGCCACATAGTGGAAGGCAACAAATGCCCAAGCTCTTCACGTGCTCCTAGTTAAATGAGAGGAAACAGAAACAAAGAGAGAGAGAGAGGGAGAGAGAGAGAGAGAGAGAGAGTGAAAAAATATCACTAGCCAGCCAACCCTATCGTATGAGCGAATGATATTGGTACCTCTTGATGACATGGCAATCTTATGCAGCCAGCTGCTCTAATATGTTCTCTTCTTTTGCAGATAAAAAAAGACCTGAAAGTGAAAAATGTGCTGCACTATAACAATCTCATCGAATGCCTTGATCTCCATCTTACAGAAATTGATTTGATCGACTACCGAGGCAGCACATCTGAGATTAAATTGGCCAGGTTCTTTGTTCTGGAGGCAAGTGTGCTCAAGGTAATGAGGTTTGGCACTCTTTGGCGCAACAATGAATGGCATGCTGATCACCGCAAGCATCTAAGCCTAAATGACAGTGTCTCCGCAAAAGCTGAATTTGTTTTTAAAACATCAAGTGGCCAGAGACTCAAAAACTTATTTGCCCATTAGTGACTTGTCAGGGCGGTGGATTTTAGTTTGTACGATAACGCTGCATCCACCTAAAGTAACGAAAGTTCTTACGTGAACTTCCTAGTAATTCCCTCTTCCTAGGTGCAGCATTACTCCTAACATTTGTAATATCAGTTTGAAACTTGTAATATTGCCGTGTCCTATTCCTGCGTTTTCAAAATCCTGTGAATCAAACAGGTCATGAGTTGGTGATGATGTTGTGCCTCCCATCTTTCACTAGTAGCCGTCGGATCTAGATCTAACGCATACAAACCAAGCTTCTCCATTTTTGCAAAAAGATGCCCGCACTTGTTCCCTATTTACAAACAACTCCTTGTCTCTCACAATCAGCCTTATCTCCTCCCCACCACATTTAGAAGGCCGTGGAAAAATCTGGCGAGATGGCCGCTGCCGGAGCAGTCCACCCCCAATCTTGGTGTTCCGTGCAATGCACGGGCATCTACGCACGGGAAATTATGTCGAACAGGGCTAGTTGTAAGCAGGCTAGCTCTACAGCCATGATGATAGTGACTGCAGACGGTGAGGCTGACTATGGTATGCCGAACACGGTGCCTATACTCAGGTGTCATCTCCGGCGCAGGGTCTTGTCACTTCACTGTGAGGAGCAGCACGTAATAATTTGACCAACGGGTAGTACAGTGCTAGTACTCCTAGGAGTACTACATTGGTAGTACTACTACTAGTACGAGTAGCACCACCTTCTGGATTTAGGAGTACTACCACGTCCATCTAGATTTTAGTATTTGACTAGCAATATCTAGTAATGCATGTCACAAAAAATGTACTACTCCCTCTGTAAATAAATACATGGTGTTTTATTCCTATCGGCGAGAGAACTTAATGTTTTCTTGCTAACTAGAGTCTTAATAGGATTACATGCAATGATGCAATGAACTAAACACTGCATGTCATGTTTGGTAGTCTCAAGTCATTGAAAGCATGCACGGCCCACATCTCTCATTGGTTGATATGTCACGAAATAAGAAACAAGGAGGGAGTTAATGCACCGTGCCTAAGTGTTTTGGGATTATTTGGTTTTCGTAATGTGACTTACACAACATTTTTGTTTACATGATTAACATTTTATTAGTTAAATCAAAGGTCAAAACTTGGCGCAAAATGCAAAGGGGACCAATAAACCAGCAAACATCAAACTTCTCCCATTTGGCCCCAACTAGAGGTCCGGTGAGATGACTATACTGCACCGGCACGGAGGGGGGCGCAACTTCATTGACTTACGGCAACTGCCTTTGGGTGAATGACACGTGGGCCCAGGGGGTGGCTGGCCCACCTATCATACAGCCAAAGGCAGGTGCAGTAGAGGGCCGAGGAGTAGTACGAAATCCTACGCACCTACGCACGCTAACCAAGGGCAAGAGTGATCACTCGAATCGCAAGATCAGTTGACTAGTAGAAGCTAAGCTAGACCCATGGAGGCGATGAGCGCGAGCATCAGCCGGCTATGCCAGATGGTCCACGACGCCGACCTACGGCCTAGCAACGAGGAACGTCTCCAGGTAGTATTGCTTGAGGCCGGCAGGGCGAGGGGCCGCTTGGACGACAGCTTCGTCTCCTTGTTCGACGAGGTCCTCGTCGGTTTCCTCGACAAGTTCACCATCGTCAAGAAGCTCGCGGACGACTTTGACGTAAGCCTTCAGCCGACGCGCCCAGGCTCTGCGATGCCCGCCACCCTCAACGGCCACTATGGTGACAACCTCTTCGACGCACTAGTGGCTCTGCGACTGCCCGCCGTCGCGCCGGAGAATGTCCACCTTGAGGTCGCGCTCGCCGCGCAGGGCCTGGCGCAGCAAGACACCATGGACATAATCACCCACGTCTACACGCATGCAAGAGGAGGACGATAGGACGCTGAACTTCTTGGACCGCAGGGCAACCTTGGACGCACTGTTCAGAAGCACGTTGAGCTCGCCGCCAACGCCGCTACTCCTCACACGTCGGTTGGTGACCCGGCGCACTAGGGCGTGAGGATGTCGTTGATGGATCCATATGTATTTTTATCTTTCCGTCAAATCCATGTAGTAGTATATGATACTACAGTAATTATCTTACCTTTCGCATCAACTTCATAATTTTCGTACGTACTCCATGCATGAACGGCGCCAGAACCAAACCTCTCATTACTCTAGGCAAAATCGTTATTTTCTATCTATCGATCGCGCCATGGAGCAGAACCAAATTTTACAAGTTACGAGTTCAAAAGGAAAAGCCTTCCGTGTTCGCGTCGCACCCCCACCCGGTTGGTCCGGCATGCCGTTCAAGCAGGAATGCGTGCGGTGTTGCATTTTCACTTACAAGTGGGACTGTAGTTGAGCAAACCGACTATCGGCAAACCCCCACCCTGCCCACCACGCGATGGTTGAGAAAACAGGAGGGAGAAGAGATGGCTGTAGCACGGACTCCAAGAAAATTGGTGTCGGATGGGACTCGTGTGGGTGGCGTGTGCCGTAGTGCTAGACGTGAATGCTAGTTATGGCCCATGCCACCCCACTATATCGATCCTATATCGAGGTACAATACGTAGAACAAATTTCCTGCTGTCCGTGCTCAGCACTCCTCTATCTCTCTTCTTAGCCAGCCAGCGGATGCGCGGAGCCCATCGTCTGTTTGCTCACATGCGGTCCCACATGTTAGTGAAAACGCAAGCGGACCCACTGAACCTGCACATCTTTCACCTCGACATGCTGGTGATGAAAAACAAATCCAAGAAAGATCTTCGGTGGCCGCTTTTGGAGTTACTCAAGAGTAGTAAGATTCTATTTACAGTTTAACCCAAGATGCACATCTCATGGCTTCAACTTATCAACTACCACTCTATTTTCTTTCATCACACGACCTGGATGCTGGATGTCCCACGTGTCGGCAAAAGGAGGAAGAACCCGACCAAATCTTCGGTTGTGCTCTCGGATTAGACTAGTTGTGCTAACTTAAAAAATTTATTGTGTACTCCCTCCGTTCCAAAATACTTGACTTCCATTTGTCCAAAAATGGATGTGCCTATATACTAAAACATGTCTAGATACATATATATTTTGACAAGTAGAAGGCATGTATTGTGCAACGGAGGGAGTAGAATGGATGCAAGTTTTTGTATTGGGAAGAAGAGTACATCCATATATTGATAGAGTGCAATTTAGTAGATGTTCTATCACTTTTAGCTAGCACAGAGGCTATAGATGAGATTAGTGCACTTGTTGATACTCCTACTTGGTATGCGTGTTGCTTCTTAGACGCAGAGAAAAACGGACCGGAGGGAGTACTAGAATAGAGGCTAGACATGAGACTAGATGCGAGGAAGCAACATCTACTTCTTTACACTCGAAGAAGAAAGAAGCACGCAAGATCGAGCCTCCGCATATCAACAATGAATGCATCGAGAAGGCACTAATCCAACTTACAGGAGTAGTAAAATGTATTCTTGTGGTTCTTGTTTTCTTTGGTCTTGCTTTTCTAGTCAAAATTATCGTTGGAGTTCGTGCAAAACGGAGGTCCGTTTGGGGTCGTGCGTTGCAGTTGGCCTTACAAGTGGGACCGCAGTTAAGGAAAACGACAATCGGCAAACCCCCACCTCGCCCGCCGCACGATGGCTGAGTTAGAGAAATGATGAGGTTGAAGAGATTGCTCTAGCACGGACTCCAAGAAATATGATGTCAGATGGAAGTCGTGCTGGTGGCGTGTGCCATACTCCTGGACGTGAATGCTTGTTCTGGCCCATGCCACCCTACTACTCCTACTAGTTAGTTCTATATAGTACTACTAGTATCGAGGATTCGAGGTGCTGGTTACGTAGTACAGTATGGCTACAGTAAAAACACCCGCACGATGCGCAAAGCATGTGAAGCTAGTACAAATAGTGTACTACTATTGTTGATTGGCCCCATCCGATAACCTGTTGCAATGCACGTACAATTATGTATTCGGAAAATATATTTTTTGCCTCGTCGCACCACTAACTCACAGAAGCAACTCGAAAGCCATTCATAAATTTAGTAAGTTTATCACAGGCATATCATTTTATTACATACAACAGGTCATCAACCCACATCGACAACGAGGATACATTATAAATACTAAAGTTTTCACCACACAACAAATAACAAGCAATGAAATGAACTTCAACTCAACCATTACTCGGCGTTGGAAACACTTGCTTTGAACCACAAGTGATTCTCTGGGACGGGCCATCCATTGTCGATCTGGAGACCAATGCAGGACTGACCATCCAGGCTGAAGCGGCCTACTATATCAGTACCAGGGTAGGGAACCACCCAAATGTTCGAGGTATAGACATAGTTTCTTCTCATAAATGGTAGTAACGTTGTGTCAACAGTAGTTGGATCGCCTTTCACCATCATTGGATAGTTTTGTCCAAGGAAGAGCGAGTTTTCTCCAAGACTATCAATTCTGTACCAGGGAGAAGGAGTTGGCGCTAGCACACTAGTATCCATCCCAAATACCATGCAACGGGTGTTGTAATAGGTCCGGAGAGTGCGACCATGGGAGACTACACCTGCTTCCTTAGCAGTAACATCATCAGTGGGCTGTATACACATGAGAAGAGGTGATCCATCAGAATTAGTTGTCAGGCGCCAAATAGTATATGGGCGCTGCTCGTCCTCATGCTCGTGATCATCACCATAATCATCTCCCCCTTGGTTATAAAAATCTTCAAGTATAGGTGGTGGAATGTTCACAGGACCTTGGAAACACAAGAAGAAGGTTAATTAGTAAGGCTGGCCATAGTGGGGGTAACATAAGTAGTATCATGCACTTGGGACTCGCAAACATGCTTATGTGGCAGGCAATTAAGGAAGAGAGAGATGGTTATAGTAACATAGGTAGATACCATAACATAATAAATGTGATGCTACTATGTGTCATGCATGGCAATAAATGAGACCACCTATGATACTAATCTAAGATACTATGCACTATAGAGGTAGTAATATAAACTAGTAACATATGCATGTTACTAGTCTAAGTTACTCCCCACTATGACCAGCCTTGCTACCCGCATGCATGTGGATGAAACAATTATAATTACGGTGGAAGACAAACGTACCGAAACAATGAGGATGCCATGCAAAAACAGTGCCACGAGTGGTGGCAGCAAACACAAGGCCCTCGTATTGAATTGCATCACAGTACTCATCCGTGTACAGAAACTGATTTTTGAGCAATATCCATCCAGTCAAACCACTGACGACGGCAACAAGCTTGTCGAAGATAGCAACAACTTCATAGTTGTTGTAATTCCAAGAGCGGTCGGGGACTCGAGAAATTGCTATCTTCCGTAGAAGACAGTCACCATGATTGTATTTGAACGTGCGTACAATACCGGTGTGCTCAACCTCTGGGCAGTCTGCTAAGATTTTTGGAAGTGGAACCCGGTCACGAGTGTACACATTCACAAGTTCCCACTCATAGTTGGACCCAATGTAAACAACCCAATCTCCATTTGCGCCTGCCCAAGCCTTGCCCTCAAGCGATGGCATCTTAACATCATACGTATCATTATCAAACGACATCAACTTGCACAGGGCGAGGCCTCCATCGTGACGGCGCCAGTCATCAGGGTCACGGCGAAGAAGATAGGAGAGATCAAACCGCTCCTTGACTCTTGGGTTCCTTGTAATGATGTTATTAGTTGAGTCGAGAATGGGCTTGAACGAACCTGCCATGCTAGCCGAGGTGATGACATTGCACCGATCAATGAGTTCCTCCACCACGTCATCTTTCAGATCGGGGCAAGAATAACGGGGTCGTTTCTGTCCTGTTCCCTCCATGGAGAAGATGATCGAACATTGGCAGAAGAAAGGGTGAAGGGCTGAAGGAAAATGGAGGAGGGAGAGGAAGAGCGTGCGACAGCAGTTCCAAATCGAGAGGGAAAGGCGAAGAGTCGGTGGACGGTTGCCAGTTTGCCACGGTTCACGAAGGGGCGCCACGGCCTACACATCGGTTCGGAAATACTCCTACTACTCGCCGTCGTCTCAATGATATGTGGAACGGGACCACATGTCAACGAGACATGGTGTGTAATTTCTCGTGCAAAATGCGATCTGGCCGCGTTGGCATGAGGTGCCGCATTAGTTATCGGCCTTTATTTTTAATGGCGCGCCGTTCACTTTTGAAGAACGACTAACTGGTACTGTACGCAAAGAAAATATAAACTACTCTACCACTACTCCACCTCTAGTACTAGTAGTATAAAGAAGATATATAGGCTGGAGCTTCAGCGCTTTCTTGCCAAGGGCTGCCCACTTGCTTCTCACACTACCACCCTCTCTCTAGATCTAAAAAATACGGCCCCTCTCTCCCTCCTCACCGGTGGTCACAGATCCGCCGGGGAAGAAAAGGACGTGCAACATTGACGCACTCATCGTTAGCGAGCGAGGTCACGCATTGACGACAAGGCCGTCCTCGCAGACCTAGCGCCCGCGCGGGATCGCTGTCGTAGTGTGTGCGGAGGACGACGACCATGAGCGAAGCCACTTCCAGCCGACCCTCAGGTATGCTACCTCTTTTCGAACCATACCCTTGTTCTATTGCCCCATCTGGCACGTCGTTGCATGTGGATCTTTTTCCACTCCACCATCTTCCCAATTTGCTATCCTCTGCTCTGCTGGCCATGCAGACGAAAACCATAATTTACACTATTAAAGGAAACCCTACTTCATGCAGACTAATGCATGTCTGGATTGAGTAAGGAAAGGAAGGAAGACTGTACTGTCCAAGAGAGTAGGCATCGAACCCGGATCTAGGTTGAAAAGGGGAAAATCAGTAGCTAAGGAACGAGTCTCGTGTCTCTTGGTTGAAGAAGGGTAGAAAGGCATGACAACGCAATAGAGAGTGACCAGGTCGATCGGTTTGTTGTCCTCACATAGGAAAAAGGTGGCTAAAGAGAACAAAAATGGGACGTAATCCACATATGCTGCCTGGATATTTGTTGCTCTGGGCAACCATACCTCCCTCACCACTCTGCGTCCATGGAGGTACATCATACTGGTGCGCCCACTGTCCGAATGGGCCTCCCATGCTCTTATTGCCACTTTTTTTGCTGTTAGTATAACGCCAGCAGTCAAGTCAAGCAATGCTACTGCTAAAGTGAAGCCACATTTAACTAGTGCCGCTCTCAGTCTAATGCCACCGATAAATTTAAGCAATGCCATTTAATGTCACTGGATTATTTCAGGGTTAGCTGTTGATTGTGGATGTATTAAAGATTTTTCAGTTAAGGCATTATAATGTTGTTGCAGAGCCAGTATACCAACGATGAAACTTGTTACTACCTTCAGATTTTTGCACTGTTAATGCTTATAGATTACATACCTCACTTTCATGAGATAAGTTAATTTTTTGTACAGTGTCACCAAAATGCCAAGGCGCTGATGTCATTTTATTTTGGTTAAACTTCAAAAACAATTATGAAGAGAAGAGGAAAGGTCAAGAGTGGGCACTTCCTCCTCCGGCTGTTCTCTTGATTCGTTCGATCAAGTTTTTATGTTTGATCGATTCTCAAGATTGGGATAGCAATTTTTAAGGTCCCCCCGAGTTCGAAATGATATTTACCTTGGAGGTACATGGTTTACAATTTTTTTATACTGTCATTAGTTAATAATGCTAGTTACCTTCAGACTTTTGTATTTGGTTTAATGCTCATGCACAGCTAGTATACCAGTGCTGAAACTTGTTACCTTTACATTTTGTATTGTTAATTCTTATAGAAACCTTCCAGTGCTAGAGTTTATTGAAATATGTTCAGTAAAACCATTGTACTGTACCCTGTAATAAACTACTACTCTACTGTTGCACTAGCCACTGGATTAGTGTATATTTGTAGTATTTGAATGGTGTTGCATTAGCGTATGGACATAAATAAAGTGTGGCAAGCTTTCCCAGATATGTGCTCAAGAAAACTACTACATGTTTTTCTAAATACTAGACGTTTGGGTACTTTAAATTGAACCGCGAAAACGTCTTATATTAAGAAACAGAGGGTGTAGAGTTCACTCAAATTATCCCGGTAAAGCTAGTCACACCTTTGTTAAAATTAATGTTCATTATGTTATCGGAGGAGGTCTGTATGTTTGTCTCTAATGCCTGTCTACTACATACCCGACATCATGATGTAATGTTAAGTCATTTCCTTTTGTACAATGTACCTAAATTGTCAAGGCGGTGATGGCATTTTATTTTAGTAGAACTGCACAAAATTTGCTTAAAAGAAGAGGAAAGGTCAGGAATGGCTCAGTTTTTCAGAAAAAAACTATGTATGCCTTCCTGACATCAGCCGTTGTTGCTTTATTTATTCCTTCAAACAGGTGGTTAGAAACAGTCTTGCTACCTTTTCCCATTAAGAAATTGGAATGCTTATATTTGTGAGTCTATGCTTCAACTAGTGCCACTTTTATAGTAATCACACTTTCAATATCTATGCAAACAGAGATGCTCGATTTTAGTGGAGCTGCACAAAAAGTCCAACTGGTTCAACATTAGGAGCATGTTTTTTCCAAACCTTTATATCCAATTGGTGGCACTATGAGCTGTTCATTACGAAGGTACATGGTTTGCTACTATCTTGCTACTCTTTTTGTTTTGTCATTAGATAGTAATACTAGTGGTTTGCATGTGAATTTATTCGTAGGGTGGACCTACATTGCAGGTGTAGGACATGATTCAATGATTGGATGCTCAATTTCAGTTGTATAGATTTCACCTCTTCCATCACTGCGAACATGGTGTGGTATATGCTTACTAGCTGCTTGATATTTGTGAAGACAGAGATGTCTGCCCGTTGCTATTTGGCAACAAAGTGTCCGCAATTTTGGTTGAACTGCACAAGAGAATAGTATAGCCACTGCATGCAGTGCCATTTGAAAATGGACACAAAGATTGGATAGTCACTTCATGGACTGCAGAAAAGTAGTACTGTACTATTTACTGGCCAACAGTTGGTGCTTCATTGCTTTGGTCTGATTATACAATGGGCATCATTTTCCCTAAGTTAAAGTTTGTATTCCGAAAATAGTCTCGCGGTGTGATCGAGAGAAGACCAAATCATATTGCAGTGGATGTTCCTCCATCATGTGTGGTTCATTCTCATGGTTCCAGCTGTTGGTGAAACCACTTACGTTTGCAAGAGGAATTGTAGGCTTCACAAACAAATTTGTCTTTCAGTCTGTACTGAATGTTGGCCAAGAGAAGCATCCATGTTAGTAGGAAGAACAGATGTTTTTTCTAGATCTTTGCTTTTGGAGCTACATATTTGTATATGATCTGTGAATCATTGAGATGCATTAACATGTTGTTCTTATGTATGGGAATCGTACTAGTTAGTTTTAGTTGCGACGCAAGATCCGAACTGGCTGATCTTTGCTTTTGGAGCTACATATTTGTATATGATCTGTGAATCATTGAGATGCATTAACAGTTACTTATTTCTGTTCGCTCAGTGTTTACAAGTTACTGATCGATCACTAGCTAGCCTACAAATGCGCACCTGGCAGTTTTATTTGCGACGCAAGATGCGAAGTGGCAGTTTTTTGAATAAAAATGCCTACCTCTGAAGAAACTGACAAGCTACACTATCGATCCTACACGGATAAATAGCGTATCACGCATGTACTACCTCCTTTCCGGTTTGCAGGGCTCAATTCAAGAAATGACCTACTCGATCCTACAAGAATAAATAGCGGATCACGCACGTACTATTACCTCCTTTCTGGTTTGCAGGGCTTAATTCAAACCTCTCACCAACGAAGGTTGTAACGCCCCGGATACAACTTTCCATATTCGTAACTCCAACTCTTGCCTTTTCCGGAGATGTGATATGTTATTTCCTCCGTGGTTGGTTTTTCTTGTTTCGCATTTTGTTCATGTCTTGCATTTCATCATCGCATCATTCACATTGCATCGGCACTCCGTTGCCGTCATGTTTTAAAACTCGTAGTCGTTTGTAGTTGTCGCATTTCCCCCTTGCCTTCATTGACCGATCCGAGTCTAACCGGGTTTTCGATCCCCTCTTGTCTGGCCATTTGACCCCTCTACTCTTTACTCAAACCCCTCGCATGCGTCCGAAACTTGCCCCGAACCCGAACCGCTCGGTCATGACCAACAGGTCCGGATCATCCCCCAACATCCCCAAAACATCTCCGTTTTCTTAATTGGATGCTCTAGCCTATTTATTCCAGGCTGTCCGATTACGATCGGAGGGACCAAATAGTCCCTAGCCAAATCCACTTGCTATATATACACGGGATCCAACCCTAGAAATTAGGCAGCTTGTCCCATCCTTCTCATTCCTCCTAGCCGCCGCCACTCTCTCCCTTGGTTTCAGCGCCGAGCCAACCAGCCACCACCGATCCTCTTCCTTGGGATCCATCCCCTCCCGATCCAAAATTCCACAGCCTCCTCTCGTTTTCCCCTAGCCGAGCCTCCGTGCAGCAGCCGCCTCCCCGTGCAGATCTCCTGCATCTTCGTCCTCCAGCCGTGCCCGAGGCAATCGCCTCCTCTGCTTCCCGAGAGCCACTGCAGCAACAGATGGAGGTCCCCTGCCTCGTCCCCGTGCACCACCAGCAGATGAGCTCCGCACCGCCCCTTCCTTCCTTTCCCGCTTCTCTCTTCTCCCTCTCACATCTCTGCCCTGTTTTCTTTTTCTGACAGAGAACCATCAGCTGAAGCCATCCGCGCCGCTCGAGCTCCTCCTTGCACAGCGCGTGCCCGTGCGACCCTGTCGCTGGCGACTCGTCTCCGGCCATCCCCATCGTCAGCCACCTCACCGCTAGCCTGCGCAAGACCTCCCCGCCGTTGAGCTCGCCTATGCTCCATCCCCTCGCCTCTGCGCCAAGTCCCTTGTGGCCTGCTTCTTCTTGAATCGGCCACGGAAGCGCCCGCCTGCGGCCACCTGCGCTGAGGTCCCGCCGGATCTGTACGCTGGCACCTCGTCTCGGACCGCCTGCGATGCCTGCTGCCGTCGCCTTCCTCCAGCGTCGCCGGCCTCACCTGCTGCTGCCGCTGTTTCCCCTGTCGAACGAATGAGCACGACCCCATCGCCAAGTTCAGATCGATCCCCTGCGTGTTGACCACGCCCCTGCATCGTCCACGCGCCTGGGCCTCCTCTTCTCCGGCCCAGCGCCTCAAAGCCAAGCCGGCCTGCTTCGGCCTCCTCCACCGACCGGCCCATGAGGCCTGGTGAGCAGCCCCCGCCCCCAGTGCTCCTGTCGGGCCAGCAGATTCGGCCCATCTCATGTTTTTTTTCCTGGACGATTTTGCGATTTAAACTAGTGCATTAATAATTACAGAAAATGCCCCTATTTTAAACTGCTAATAACTATTAAACCATGCATCATATTAAAATGATTTATATATGTAAAATGCTTAGAATGTCATCTAGTTTAATATTTTGCCACTCTCATCCATGTTTAAAATGTTTAAATTGGTGTTTGCATTAATTTGCTAAAATGCCATGTTTAAATGGTTTATTTCATAACTAGATAACCGTAGCTCGGTTTTAAATAAACTTTATATGTAAATGGGGTAGAAAAATGCCTAGTTTAACTTGGTGCACTCATCTTGCATGTTTAACAACTCTAAAATATGGTTTAGGGAAGAATAGTACCAAATTCATTTTATGCACATGGGGATTTTTCAGAATTGTTGTTTTGTGGTTCCGGCCTCATTTAAACTTGTTTAGATAGGTAGTTTTATTATGCCTCACCTCTTGCCATGTTTAACAACATTTAATATTGTTTGGTAGCTTAAACGAGATTAAACTAAATCTGTCCATGTGGTGTTTTGTCAATATGCAACTCGTTGCATATTGAGCTCAACTTAACTTGTAGTATTGTTTGTTGCACTTTGCCATGCCATGCCTCTTTAAACCGGACATGCATCATACTTGTTTGTGCATCATGCAATGTTTATGCTTGTGCATTTACCATGTTGTTTGTTTCTTTCTGGTGTTGCTTCTTAGTTCCGGTAATGTTGCGATTGTGAGGATTCGTTCGTCTACGCTTGGTTCGTCTTTGTGGCTTCATCTTCTTCATGGACTCGTTCTTCTTCCTTGCGGGATTTCAGGCAAGATGACCGCTACCCTGGATCTCACTACTATCATTGCTATGCTAGTTGCTTCGTACTATTGCTTTGCTGCGCTACCTATCTTTTGCTCATCAAGCCTCCCAAATTGCCATGAACCTCTAACCTTTGACACCCTTCCTAGCAAACCATTGTTTGGCTATGTTGCCGCTTTGCTCAGCCCCTCTTATAGCGTTGTTAGTTGCAGGTGAAGTTGAAGATTGCCCCATGATGGACAGGATTATGTTGGGATATCACAATATCTCTTATTTAATTAATGCATCTATATACTTGGTAAAGGGTGGAAGACTCCGCCTTATGCCTGGTGTTTTGTTCCACTCTTGCCGCCCTAGTTTCCGTCATACCGGTGTTATGTTCCTGGATTTTGCGTTCCTTACGCGGTTGGGTGATTTATGGGACCCCCTTGACAGTTCGCTTTGAATAAAACTCCTCCAGCAAGGCCCAACCTTGGTTTTACCATTTGCCTCACCTAGCCCTTTTTGCCTTGGGTTTCCGGAGCCCAAGGGTCATCTTTATTTTATCCCCCCCGGCCAGTGCTCCTTCGAGTGTTGGTCCATACTGAGCAACCTGCGAGGCCACCACGGGGCAACTCGAGGGCTGGTTTTACTCGTAGCTTGACTTATCCGGTGTGCCCTGAGAACGAGGTACGTGCGACTCCTATCGGGATTTGTCGGCACATCGGGCAGCTTTGCTAGTCTTGTTTTACCATTATCGAAATGTCTTGTAAACCGGGATTCCGAGTCTGATCGGGTCTTCCTGGGAGAAGGAATATCCTTCGTTGATCGCAAGAGCTTATCATGGGCTAAGTTGGGACACCCCTGCAGTGTATAAACTTTCGAAAGCCGTGCCCGCGGTTATGGGCAGATGGGAATTTGTTAATGTCTGGTTGTAGATAACTTGACACCAGATCCGAATTAGAACGCATCAACCGCGTGTGTAGCCGTGATGGTCTCTTTTCGGCGGAGTCCGGGAAGTGAACACGGTTTTTGGGTTATGTTTGACGTAAGTAGGAGTTCAGGATCACTTCTTGATCATTGCTAGCTTCACGACCATTCCGTTTGCTTCTCTTCTCGCTCTTATTTGCGTATGTTAGCCACCATACTTGCTTAGCCGCTGCTGCAACCTCACCACTTTACCCCTTCCTTTCCCATTACGCTTTGCTAGTCTTAATACCCATGGTAATGGGATTGCTGAGTCCTCGTGGCTCACAGATTACTACAACAATAGTTGCAGGTACAGGTTACGCGATGATCATGACGCGAGAGCGATGTTTGCTTGTTTTGGAGTTCTTCATCTGCTTCTTCTTTGATCAGGGGATAGGTTCCAGGTCGGCAGCCTGGGCTAGCAGGGTGGATGTCATTTGAGTTTCTGTTTGTGTTTCATCCATAGTCGGATGTTGATACTGTGTATGATGTATTGTTGTATTCGTGTGGCATTCTATGCCTCTTATATGTATCCCCACCTATTATGTAATGTTGATGTAATGATATACACCTTGCAAAAGCGTTTCAATATGCAGGTCTATCCTTGGTGGGACCTTCGAGTTCCTTTTGGATAGGGTCGCATATTGGGCGTGACAAAGGTACTCCCTCCGTTCGAGTTTATTAGTCCCGTGAGCAAAGCAGCAAGACCAAGGCATGGCAATAATTAACGGCATACAGAAGTTTAAGCCTAATTAATTCCAGTGATTTAAGTGGCTGCATGCGTGCCCTCGGCTGCGACTCGTTGCATGCTGCTTCGCGTACTGCCTGCGAGCGATTCTGAGTGCCTGCATGCAGCCGGCCGTAATTAAGGCAGCTAACTGATGTGAAAAAGATACGCTTTAATTGTTGCAGGCTTTTTAAATCTGTGAAATCATTATTGACAAGGAGGGAGATGATTCGAGTGCACTCGTTTGACCGCCATGCCGGTGTGCGAACCAGATGCGATGGGACGACACAGTCATAATTTCAGTTTCCCTAGTTTTCCACGGCAAGCTGGCGCGCTAAGCCATTATGCATTGAATTCCGATGACCGTCGCGCTACCTCCCCCCTATAAGTACTGTTTCTCGGCATTCTCCAGTGCCACCGTGACCCAACTCGCCATATCCTCATAAGTCCCCACTAGCCCGACGTCGCTCGCCACGTCCGCCATGCCCCCGCCCGTCCGCGGTAGGCGACGCCGGAGGCGGTCACCGCCGGAACTAGTGTTCGGTTTTTCACCGGAAGGCAGACGGAGGGAGGAGGCATTCTATCTGTCTTTAGATGACAATGCGCAGATCGAGGAGTTGTTGGAGCGTGACCGCATGGCGGAGGAGCAGGAGTTGTTGGAGCGCGACCGCCTGGCGGAGGAGCAGCGTAACGCCGATTTGCGCCGCCAGCGGGACATGGAGCAGCAGCGCACCGACGCTCTGAGTCGCGAGCAGAGCGCCCGCAACTGGGCCGACTACGTGGAGGCCGGCGCCCGGCAAATAGCCCTGGAGGCTGTCGGGCACGCACGCGTTCGCGATGCCGATTTTTACTACCAGCTCGTCAAGTGGGTTTCCCGCTTGGAAGCCGAAGCTTCGGTGGACCACATCGGCATGGAAAGGGCCAACGCGCGCGAGCAACGCGCCCTATCGCACCTCTGGCAAGTCCGAGGTGAGGCACAGGACGTCGGTGCCGGCGTTTAGCGTGTACCACCGGCATCGTCTAGTTAGCTAAGAGTAAGTTAGTACTTGTCTAGTGGGAGTAGATAGTTAACTTGGCTATGATGGTTGTCAACGTGGAAGTTCAGTACTCTATATGTGGATCAGACCTGTTACTTTGCTCTGAATGTTGAACTTTCCATTTGAACGTATGGAATGGGCTGTTATTTTTTAAATGGGTTGTATTTGTCCTCCACGGGTTTAGAGGCTGACTTGTGGGCCTAGCAAATTGATGCGTACACAATCAGGAGATGATTGTACGTGGAGAGGATGACAGCAGGGACCCGCCAAGGTCATGGCAGTACGCAAGCAAGTGCCTCCTTATTTCAAGCCAATAAAAAAATGGCTCCTCCTAGTGGATTTCTTACATCTGGGTCCCATGCCATTGTCAACGTAGTCAATAAACGAGAGAATTGCACAACGAGCGGCTGACACCAGGGACCCATCAGCTCGCCCAGTTATTTTTGTTTTGGGTTAATTTGATAAATGCCTCTGAGAAATGCCACCGCAATTTCCAAACTTTGAAAAATGCCATTTCATGCCATTTCTAGTGGCATTTTTTGAAGTCTGGAGTGGCGTTTTTCAAAGTTTGCAAACTGCAGTGGCGTTTTTCAAAGTTTGCAAAAATTGCAGTGGCATTTTTCAAAGTTTGGAAATCGTAGTGGCATTTTTATGAATCGCCATAATTGGAGTGGCATTTATCTAATATGTTTTTGAGACGGAAGCAGGGTGTCAACTGGGCTGTGCAGGACACTCTGGCCTGTCTAGACAACCTTTTCTTTTATGTTTACCACAGACCAACCCATTAGTTTTTTTTTCTTTTTGAAAATGGCTAGCCCAGTTTTTTGTGATTTGTCAAGTAAGTCACTTTATCAGGCCTGTTGGGCTAGACGAGGAGAGCTTCATTCGGCTGGCCGAGAAAATGGCCTATCAGTAATGAGAAATGGGATGTACATTTTTAAAACACATCAAACCAACAACTAGTTTCAAATATCTTTTTTTCATTTCGAGATTTTAAATTGCATTGATTTTTATGCATGGACAATTTATTGGATTTTATATTGATATACATTTATTTTTAAAATCAGTCTGAATGTGACTCGAAATTTCAGGATTAAAAACAGTTCAGACCGCACCGACATATGCAAAATTTCGTATAATTTTTTAACCGTGGCCACAATATGGGCTGTAATGCTAACAAAAAGAACATGGGCTCCAAAAAAACCCGTAAGAATTAACAAATGGGCTGTAAACTATTTGAAATAATGGCAGATGGGCTGTATGCTGTTTTCACAGATTTGAGGCTTTCCACAGATGGCCTGTATACTGTTGGATGTCCATCCAATGGCCGTCGTGCTTCTTCAATCTCTGCTCCTCCTGCTCCAGCCGCTCAAACAAGCGCCGGCGGGACTGCCTGCTCCCTCCTCCTCGCGGCCGGCTGTGCTGCCATGTAGGCCTCACCGCCCCATCGTACTCCCATCGCTGGCCTAGCTATCCCTCTACTCACCCTCAGTCCCACACATGCTGTTATTCTCCAGCGACGGCAGACAAATCAGTAAACCCTCGTAGTCCTCCACGTGAGAAATAACTGCCGAGTATTCCCTGGCTCCGTGTCGTTCCCTTCCTAGGCCTCGCTGTCGCCCACTGCCCTGGTGCTCTCGGCGCGGCCTGGTCAACGTGGTCAATGAACGACATCCATCAGAAGTGGACTGTACGTGGAGAGGCTGACAGCTGGGTCCACGGCCGCATGCAAGGAAATGCCTCCTTATTACGCACAAAATAATGATTCCTCCACCTGACATCTGGGACCCACCAAAAGGGCCTCTATATTTCGCGAAAAAAACGTTACCGCTGCTGACAGCTCGGACCCACCAGCTATATCTTCGCACGCAAGGAAGTGCCTCCTTATTATGCCCAAAAAAAAGAATACCCCCTGCTAGCTGGGACCCAGTATAGTGGGCCTACTAAGTTGATGGGGACGAAGGGCTTTGTCAACTTAGTCAATATGCACGATTCTAGCTCGACTGACCGAACGATGTCCATCCAACGGCCGTAGTGCTTCTTCAACCTCTGGTCTTCTTGCTCCAGCCGCCCAAAGCAGCGCCGATCGTGCCGCTTGCTCCTGCCTCCCGTGGCCGGCTGTGCTGCCGTGGAGGCCTCACCGCCCCCATACTATTCCCACCGCTGGCCAGGCCATCCCTCCACTCCACTCACCCACACCCCCTGTTATTCTACGGCGACGACAGCGTAACCAAACCAGTGAACCCTCGTACTCCTCTCCGCGTGGGCATCCACTGCCGCGTCTTCCCCGGCTCCACATCGTCCCCTTCCCAGGCCTCGCCGTCGTCCACCGCCGTGGTGCTCTCGGCGCGGCGTGGTCCATGTGGTCAACGACCGACTTCCATCGGAAGAATACTGCACGTGGAGAGGCTGACAGCTAGGTCCATGACAGCCGCAAGGAAGTGCCTCCTTATTACGCGGAAAATAATTATTCCTCCACCTGACAGCAGGGATCCACCAAACGGGCCACCAGTATTTCACGAAAAAAACGTTTGCCCCTGACCGCTGGGACCCACCCGACGGGCCACCGTATTTCATCAAAAAACGTTCCCCCTGTTGTCAGCTCGGACCCACCGGAAGTGCCTCCTTATTACGCACAAAAAAAATGAATACCCCCCAGCTAGCCGGGACCCACCTTGGTGGGAGGCTGACTTGTGGGCCTACTAAGTTGACGGGGATGGAGGGCTTTGTCAACTTAGTCAATATAAACGATTCTAGCTCCAGTGACCGTACGATGTCCATCCAACGGCCGTAGTGCTTCTTCAACCTCTGGTCTTCTTGCTCCAGCCGCCCAAAGTAGCGCCGGTCGTGCCGCATGCTCCTGCCTCCCGTGGCCAGATGTGCTGCCGTAGAGGCCTCACCGCCCCTACTATTCCCACCGCTGGCCAGGCCCTACGGCGACGGCAGCCTCACACCGCAGCCGAACCAGTGAACCCTCGTACTCCTCTCGGCGTGGGCTTCCACTGCCGCGTCTTCCCCGTCTCCCTGCCGTCCCCTTCCTAGGCCTCGCCGTCGTCCACCGCCCTGGTGCTCTCAGCGCGCGTGGTCAACGTGGTCAAGGAACGATTTCCATCGGACGTGGACTGTATGTGGAGAGGCTAACAACTGGGTCCACGGCCGCAACAAGGAAGTGCCTCCTTATTACGCGGAAAATAATTATTCCTCCACCTGACAGCGGGGACCCACCGGATGGGCCACCATATTTTGCAAAAAAATGTTTCCCCCCTGACTGCTGGGACCCACCAGCTACACCTTCGCACGCAAGGAAGTGCGTCCGGGTAAAAAAAAATGATTCGCCCCTCTGACTGCTGTGACCCACCAGCTACATTTTCGCACGCAAGGAAGTGCCTGACAGTCGGGACCCACCTGGTCGAAGCGTACGTAGCGTTGTCATTCTGGTCGCGAACATGTACGTACATACTGGTCATTGTAGAGGCGCGCACGTGTCGTAGTAGAGGCGCGCACGTAGCATGTACACGTACGTACAACGGCCAGGGTGCAAGAAAGAAAATATGGCCACGTATGTGTACATACGGGTGGGGTCTCAAATGCCTACTCGCGCATACGTACATGGCTGGGTCGGAATAGAGAAACAGTGTCGTCGTCGTGTTCATGGGGAGCCAACCGGCTGGGTCGGAACGGAATGCGTGGTCGTGTTCATCGGGAGGGCTTGGACGGAACAGGCGATGGAAACGAGGCCTGGCGTACCGCACAACAGAGTAAACGGCCTTGTGTTCGACCGGCCACATTCGAAATAGGATCTTGTTGATCGGGAGGGGCCTGGCGTACCGCAAAACGGAGGAAACGGACCTCCTACGGTCGAAACGGGGGTCCTGTTGATCGGGAGGGGTGTGGCGTACGGCAAAACAGACGAAACGGACCTCCTGCGGTCGAAACGGGGGTCCTGTTCATCAAGAGGGGTGTGGCGTACCGCAAAACGGATGAAACGGACTTGTGTTGGAGCGCTACGGTCAAAACGGGGGTCCTGTTCATCAGGAGGGGTGTGGCGTAATGCAAAACAGACGAAACGGACTTGTGTTGGAGCGCTGCGGTCGAAACGGGGGGGGGAGGGGTGTGGCGTACCGCAAAACGGGACTCCACGAGATACTGTTCATCTCCACCGTCGACCTCCTCCAGCCTCCACGGGCTACTGTCGACCTCCTCCAGCCTCCACGGGCTTCTGTTCATCTAGCCTCCACCGTGCGCTACTCCATCGGCTACTGTTCAACCACCCCTCCACCATCTACTGTTCATCCAGCCCTCCACACCACGGGGTCCTGTTCAACCACCCCTCCACGGCCACCCCTCCACCGTCTACTATTCATCCAGCCCTCCACACCATAGGTTCTTGTTCATCCAGAGGCAACGCCACCGCTCACTGTTCATCCAAACCCCCCGCAACGCTCACTGTTCATTCCAGAGGCAGCATCGATCGACTTCAGTTAGCAGCAGTAGCGAAGGAATCGCTCCATCGGGTTCAGTTAAAAGCCATCGATCGATCGCTCGGGTTCAGTAACGTGTAGCCTACAGTGCAATCGCTCGGGTTCAGTTAGAGCCCAACGCCTCGCTCGGCTTCAATTAGAGCCAACGCCTCGCACACACGCGCGTACGTACGAGAGAAACGCGCATCGCTCCGCCCCCGACCTCCCACCATAACCGGCAACTCCCCAAAATTTTCCTTCCCCTCGCTTCTACCACAGTTTTTTTTGTCATGGACGGCCCAAAGAATGTCATGCAGCTGCGTCTCCGGCCCGCCCAGGACGAAAAGCCCATTTTCTGTCATGATTTTTTGTCATAGAAGTAGGAGCCCACCACATCTATGATGATACCGGGTTTTGTCACAATTATCGTCATAGAAGTGTCATATGTATGACAGAAATTTTTTTTCGTTCGACCCAAAATGTCACGGATGTGTCTTTTTTTTTGTAGTGTCTATGCGTAGTTCTCTTTGCACGAGTAGAACACAATTTGTTGTGGGCGTAGATGTTGTCAACTTTCTTGCCACTACTAGTCTTATTTTTCTTCGGCGACATCGTGGGATGAAGCGGCCCGGACCGACCTTACACATACGCTTACGTGAGACAGGTTCCACCGACTGACATGCACTAGTTGCATAAGGTGGCTAGCGGGTGTCTGTCTCTCCCACTTTAGTTGGAGCGGATTCGATGAAAAGGGTCCTTATGAAGGGTAAATAGAAGTTGGCATATCACATTGTGGCTTTCACGTAGGTAAGAAAATGTTCTTGCTAGAACCCTATTGCAGCCACGTAAAAACATGCAACAACAATTAGAGGACATCTAACTTGTTTTTGCAGCATATGCCTTGTGATGTGATATGACCAAAAGTTGTGATGAATGATATATATGTGATGTATGAGATCATGTTCTTGTAATAGGAATCACGACTTGCATGTCGATGAGTATGAAAACCGGCAGGAGCCATAGGAGTTGTCTTAATTATTGTATGACCTGCGTGTCAATGATTAAACGCCATGTAATTACTTTACTTTATTGCTAAACCGTTAGCCATAGTAGTAGAAGTAATAGTTGGCAAGCAACTTCATGGAGACACGATGATGGAGATCATGATGATGGATATCATGGTGTCATGCCGGTGACGAAGATGATCATGGAGCCCCGAAGATGGAGATCAAAGGAGCTATATGATATTGGCCATATCATGTCACTATTTGATTGCATGTGATGTTTATCATGTTTTTGCATCTTGTTTACTTAGAACGACGGTAGTAAATAAGATGATCCCTCATAATAATTTCAAGTAAGTGTTCTCCCTAACTGTGCGCCGTTGCGAAAGTTTGTTGTTTCGAAGCACTATGTGATGATCGGGTGTGATAGATTCTAACGTTCACATACAACGGGTGTAAGACAGATTTACACATGCATAAACACTTAGGTTAACTTGACGAGCCTGGCATGTACAGACATGGCCTCGAAACACAAGAGACCGAAAGGTCGAACATGAGTCGTATGGAAGATACGATCAACATGGAGATGTTCACCGATGATGACTAGTCCGTCTCACGTGATGATCGGACACGGCCTAGTCGACTCGGATCATGTATCACTTAGATCACTAGAGGGATGTCTAATCTGAGTGGGAGTTCATTAAATAATTTGATTAGATGAACTTAATTATCATGAACTTAGTGTAAAAACCTTTGCAAAATGTCTTGTAGATCAAATGGCCAACGCTCATGTCCACCTCAACTTCAACGTGTTCCTAGAGAAAACCAAGCTGAAAGATGATGGCATCAACTATACGGACTGGGTTCAGAACCTGAGGATCATCCTCATAGCTGCAAAGAAAGATTATGTCTTAGAAGCACTGCTAGGTGAAGCACCCACCCCAGAGAACCAAGACGTTATGAACGCTTGGCAGTCTCGTGCTGATGATTACTCCCTCGTTCAGTGCGGCATGCTTTACAGCTTAGAACCAGGGCTCCAAAAGCATTTTGAGCAACACGGAGCATATGAGATGTTCGAAGAGCTGAAAATGGTTTTCCAAGCTCATGCCCAGGTCGAGAGATATGAAGTCTCCGACAAGTTCTTCAATTGTAAGATGGAGGAAAATAGTTCTGTCAGTGAGCACATACTCAAAATGTCTGGGTTGCACAACCGCTTGACTCAGCTGGGAGTTAATCTCCCGGATGACGCGGTTATTGACAGAATCCTTCAGTAGCTTCCACTGAGCTACAAGAGCTTTGTGATGAACTTCGATATGCAGGGGATGGAAAAGACCATTCCTGAGGTATATTCAATGCTGAAATCAGCGGAGGTAGAGATCAAAAAGGAACATCAAGTGTTGATGGTGAATAAAACCACTAAGTTCAAGAAAGGCAAGGGCAAGAAGAACTTCAAGAAGGACGGCAAGGGAGTTGCCGCGCCCGGTAAGCCAGTTGCCGGGAAGAAGTCAAATAATGGACCCAAGCCTGAGACTGAGTGCTTTTATTGCAAGGGAAGTGGTCACTAGAAGCGGAACCACCCCAAATACTTAGCGGACAAGAAGGCCGGCAACACCAAAGGTATATGTGATATACATGTAATTGATGTGTACTTTACCAGTACTCGTAGTAGCTCCTGGGTATTTGATACCGGTGCGATTGCTCATATTTGTAACTCAAAGTAGGAGATGCGGAATAAGCGGAGACTGGCGAAGGATGAGGTGACGATGCGCGTCGGGAATGGTTCCAAGGTCGATGTGATCGCCGTCGGCACGCTACCTCTACATTTACCTACGAAATTAGTTTTAAACCTCAATAATTGTTATTTAGTGCCAGCTTTGAGCATGAACATTGTATCTGGATCTCGTTTAATACGAGATGGCTACTCATTTAAATCCGAGAATAATGGTTGTTCTATTTATATGAGAGATATATTTTATGGTCATGCCCCGATGGTCAATGGTTTATTCTTAATGAATCTCGAACGTGATGTTACACATATTCATAGTGTGAATACCAAAAGATGTAAAGTTGATAACAATAGTCCCACATACTTGTGGCACTGCCGCCTTGGTCACATTGGTGTCAAGCGCATGAAGAAGCTCCATGCTGATGGACTTTTAGAGTCTCTCGATTATGAATCATTTGACACATGCGAACCATGCCTCATGGGCAAAATGACCAAGACTCTATTCTCCGGAACAATGGAGCGAGCAACCAACTTATTGGAAATCATACATACTGATGTGTGCGGTCCAAAGAGCGTCGAGGCTCGCGGAGGATATCGTTATGTTCTCACTCTCACTGACGACTTGAGTAGATATGAGTATGTCTACTTGATGAAACACAAGTCGGAGACCTTTGAAAAGTTCAAGGAATTTCAGAATGAGGTAGAGAATCAACGTGACTGAAAGATAAAGTTCTTATGATCAGATCGTGGAGGAGAATATTTAAGTCATGAATTTGGTACACACTTAAGGAAATGTGGAATCGTTTCACAACTCACGCCGCCTGGAACACCTCAGCGTAACGGTGTGTCCGAACATTGTAATCGCACTTTATTGGATATGGTGCGATCTATGATGTCTCTAACCGATTTACCGCTATCATTTTGGGGATACGCTCTAGATACAGCTACATTCACTTTAAATAGGGCACCGTCTAAATTCGTTGAGACGACACCGTATGAATTATGGTTTGGGAAGAAACCTAAGCTGTCGTTTCTAAAAGTTTGGGGATGCGATGCTTATGTCAAGAAACTTCAACCTGAAAAGCTTGAACCCAAGTCAGAAAAATGCGTCTTCATAGGATACCCTAAGGAGACCATTGGGTATACCTTCTACCTCAGATCCGAAGGCAAGTTCTTTGTTGCCAAGAACGGGTCCTTTCTGGAGAAAGAGTTTCTCTCGAGAGAAGTAAGTGGGAGGAAAGTGGAACTTGATGAAGTACTACCTCTTGAACCGGTGAGTAGCGCATCTCAGGAAGATGTTCCTGTGGTGCCAGCACCAATTGAAGAGGAAGTTAATGATGATGATCAAGGTACTTCGGATCAAGTTACTACTGAACTTCGTAGGTCCACGAGGACACGTTCCACACCAGAGTGGTATGGCAACCCTGTCCTGGAAATCATGTTGTTAGACAACGGTGAACCTTCGAACTATGAAGAAGCGATGGCGGGCCCAGATTCCAACAAATGGCTTGAAGCCATGCATAGAATCCATGTATGAAAACGAAGTATGGACTTTGACAGACTTGCCCGATGATCGGCAAGCGATAGAAAACAAATGGATCTTTAAGAAGAATACGGACGTGGATGATACTGTTACCATCTATAAAGCTCGATTTGTCGCTAAGGGTTATCGGCAAGTTCAAGGGGTTGACTACAATGAGACTTTCTCTCCCGTAGCGAAGCTGAAGTCCGTCCTAATCATGTTAGCAATTGCCGCATACTATGATTATTAGATATGGCAAATGGACGTCAAAACAGCATTCCTTAACGACTATCTTAAGGAAGAGCTGTATATGATGCAGCTAGAAGGTTTTGTCGATCCCGAGAATGCTAACAAGGTATGCAAGCTCCAGCGATCCATTTATGGGCTGGTGCAAGCATCTCGGAGTTGGAACATTCGCTTTGATGAGATGATCAAAGCATTTGGGTTTATGCAGACTTATGGAGAAGCCTGCGTTTACAAGAAAGTGAGTGGGAGCTCTGTAGCATTTCTCATATTATATGTAGATGACATACTTTTGATGGGAAATGATATAGAACTTTTGTACAACATTAAGGCCTACTTGAATAAGTGTTTTTCAATGAAGGACCTTGGAGAAGCTGCTTACATACTAGGCATCAAGATCTATAGGGATAGATCGACACGCCTCATAGGTCTTTCACAAAGCACATACCTTGATAAGATATTGAAGAAGTTCAATATGGATCAGTCTAAGAAGGGGTTCTTGCCTGTGTTGCAAGGTGTGAAATTGAGCTCAGCTCAATGCCCGACCACGACAGAAGATAGAGAAAAGATGAGTTTCATCCCCTATGCATCCGCTATAGGGTCTATTATGTATGCCATGATGTGTACCAGACCTTATGTAAACCTTGCCGTAAGTTTGGTAGGAAGGTACCAAAGTAATCCCGGCATGGAACACTGGACAACGGTCAAGAATATCCTGAAGTACCTGAAAAGGACTAAGGATATGTTTCTCGTTTATGGAGGTGATGAAGAGCTCATCATAAAGGGTTACGTCGATGCTAGCTTCGACATAGATCTGGATGACTCTAAGTCACAAACCGGATACATGTATATTCTGAATGGTGGGGCAGTAAGCTGGTGCAGTTGCAAGCAAAGCGTCGTGGCGGGATCTACATGTGAAGCAGAGTACATGGCAGCCTCAGAGGCAGCACATGAAGCAATCTGGGTGAAGGAGTTCATCACCGACCTAGGAGTCATACCCAATGCGTCGGGGCTGATCACACTCTTCTGTGACAACACTGGAGCTATTGCACTTGCCAAGGAGCCCATGTTTCACAAGAAGACCAGGCACATCAAGCGTCTCTTCAACTCCATTCATGAAAATGTTCAAGATGGAGACATAGATACTTGTAAAGTACATATGGACCTGAATGTAGCAGATCCGTTGACTAAACCTCTCCCTAGGGCAAAACATGATCAACACCAGAACTCTATGGGTGTTCGATTCATCACAATGTAACTAGATCATTGACTCTAATGCAAGTGGGAGACTGTTGGAAATATGCCCTAGAGGCAATAATAAAATGGTTATTATTATATTTCTTTGCTCATGATAATTGTTTGTTATTCATGCTATAATTGTGTTATCCGGAAATCGTAATACACGTGTGGATACATAGACCACAACATGTCCCTAGTAAGCCTCTAGTTGACTAGCTCGTTGATCAAAAGATAGTCATGGTTTCCTGACTATGGGCATTGGATGTCATTGATAACGGGATCACATCATTAGGAGAATGATGTGATGGACAAGACCCAATCCTGAGCATAGCTCAAAGATCGTGTAGTTCGTTTAGCTAGAGCTTTTCCAAATGTCAATTATCATTTCCTTAGACCATGAGATTATGCAACTCCCGGATACCGTAGGAGTGCTTTGGGTGTGCCAAACGTCACAATGTAACTGGGTGACTATAAAGGTGCACTACGGGTATCTCCAAAAGTGTCTGTTGGGTTGGCACGAATCGAGACTGGGATTTGTCACTCCGTATGATGGAGAGGTATCTCTGGGCCCACTCGGTAATGCATCATCATAATGAGCTCAATGTGACCAAGTGTCTGGTCACGGGATCATGCATTAGGGTACGAGTAAAGTGACTTGCCGGTAATGAGATTAAACGAGGTATTGGGATACTGACGATCGAATCTCGGGCAAGTAACGTACCGATTGACAAAAGAAATTGTATACGGGATTGATTGAATCCTCGACATCGTGGTTCATCCGATGAGATCATCGAGGAGCATGTGGGAGCCAACATGGGTATCCAGATCCCGCTGTTGGTTATTGACCGGAGAGGCGTCTCGGTCATGTCTGCATGTCTCCCGAACCCGTAGGGTCTACACACTTAAGGTTCGATGACGCTAGGGTTGTAGAGATAATAGTATGCAGTAACCCGAAAGTTGTTCGGAGTCCCGGATGAGATCCCGGACGTCACGAGGAGTTCCGGAATGGTCCGGAGGTAAAGAATTATATATAGGAAGTCAAGTTTCGGCCATCGGGAAAGTTTCGGGGGTCACCGACATTGTACCGGGACCACCGGAAGGGTCCCGGGGGTCCACCGGGTGGGGCCACCTATCCCGAAGGGGCCCATGGGCTGAAGTGTGAGGGGAACCAGCCCCTGGTGGGATGGTGCAACCCCCCTTGGCCCCCCCTGCGCCTAGGGTTGGAAACCCTAGGGGTGGGGGCGCCTCCACTTGGCTTGGGGGGCAAGCCACCCCCCTTGGCCGCCCCCCTTGGAGATTGCATCTCCTAGGGCCGGCGCCCCCCTAGGGGCCTATATAAAGAGGGGGGAGGGAGGGCTGCCGCACCCATGCTCTTGGCGCCTCCCTCTCCCTCTGCTACACCTCTCCCTCTCGTAGAGCTTGGCGAAGCCCTGCCGAGATCGCTGCTGAATCCACCACCACGCCGTCGTGATGCTGGATCTCCATCAACCTCTCCTTCCCCCTTGCTGGATCAAGAAGAAGGAGATGTCTTCCCCAATCGTACGTGTGTTGAACGCGGAGGTGCTGTCCCTTCAGCACTAGGATCATCGGTGATTTGGATCACGACGAGTACGACTCCCTCAACCCCGTTCTCTTGAACGCTTCCGCTTGCGATCTACAAGGGTATGTAGATGCACTCCTCTCTCTCGTTGCTAGATGAACTCATAGATTGATCATGGTGAAAGCTTAGATTTTTTTTATTTTCTGCAATGTTCCCCAATAGCTAGGGTTACACATAGTCGGTTACAGAGAAGGAGATCTAACATCCGAATCGCCAAGCTTGCCTTCCACGCAAAGGAGAGTCCCATTCGGACACGGGACGAAGTCTTTAATCTTGTATCTTCATAGTCCAACAGTCCGGCCAAAGTATATAGTCCGGCTGTCCGGATACCCCCTAATCCAGGACTCCCTCAGTAGCCCCCGAACCAGGCTGCAATGACGATGAGTCCGGCGCGCAGATTGTCTTCGGCATTGCAAGGCGGGCTCTTCTCCAAATCCAGAGTACTTGTCGTAGCGATTAGTGTCCGGCTTCCCATTAATGTTGTACTCCTCGGCTTTTGTGTTTCAATAATGGCTATCTCCATGTGTCAAGTGAATATGAGGAGCCGGGGCATTTTTACATTTGCCACCCTGACCCTGTAAGTGAACCGTCTATTTCAAGAGATGGGGATCCTCAGATCCAAATCTCACCATCTTCCCCCAATAAAGCATTCAACAGAGTGCGTCCGGAAAATCCATTCCATCATGGCTGGTCGCCGCAGCTCCTCTTCTTGCTCCCGTAGCTCTACGCCGGGTGATTGGAAAAAGTGTTCTGTCCCCCATAGCCATTTAGTAGAGTTGCAGACCCAAGGGTTTCTTCCACCTGCATACATGGTCCCCGTCCGAGCCAGACTAGCCACCTATAACGGCGGGGAGCAAGCGGAGAACTTTCCTAACCCATCTTGGGGGGGGGGAGCGGATATGCCTTGTCCCGTATTTGCTGAGAGGACTTGGGTTTCCAATCCACCCATTCCTCCGTGGGCTCCTAGAGTTCTACGGCCTCCAGCTGCATAACTTCACTCCTGCCTCCATACTACACATCGTAGGTTACGTTGCCCTCTGCGAACTATTTCTGGGCTGCGAAGCTCATTTCGAGTTATGTAAGAGGCTATTCTACCTCGTCCCTCGCAATCGGGAGGGATCTATATATCAAGTGGGCAGAGCCGAAATATGGCGCATCGCCCAGGCCGGATACCTGTCCGGCACTCCAAAGAAGGCATCCGAAGACTGACCTTCGAAGTGGTTTTATGTAGATGATTTTCCCCTTCCGGACCTAGTCCGGCCAGGCCTTCCTGAGTTCACCAACGCCTCTCTAAAGAAACGCCAAAGTTGGCGTCCTTGGACCCCCCAGGAGGAAGATGACATGAGAAGTCCTCTATCTGATGGGCAGGATAAAAATACTGGCCCAATCAGGACTAACAATAATAGAAGTTATGTCAATATGCATAATGCGGGGGGTGCAGCCACTTCAATATCGGGGGAAACCCATGTGGCACTTCAACGGAGAAGATGACGCCACCCGCTGCGGTCGTAAAGGCCCAGACTCTGCCACCGCTCTGGCGAGAATAATGTCCGATTTGTATAAAGGAGAAGAAGAGGAGTTCCTCTACATTAAGCCGCGGGGTGGATTTTCCATGTATAACCCCCAAGCTGGGTAAGCTGTCATTCTTTACTCGAATCTATCCATTCTTGTGTCCTTTGTCACCAACATTCACCTTGCTATTTTTAAAGCAGGAACTGAAAAAGGCCGTGAAGGAGTTCAACAGCCCATCTCCGCAGCCAGAGGATCCTGGCCGGGCTCTTGACCCCAGACTTGAAGAAGATCCGGATATATCTGTGGAGCTTGTCGACGGGACATTCTATCAAGCAAGATGTGACGGCGCCTTGGTGGCCATCCTCACCGATTATCCTGGGCTGCTCCCGGTGTGGAATGTAAGTAAAGACGGAGCCCTAACTTCCGAATTATGCCATACCTTATGCACACATGTTGCATTTTTATAGAAACGACCATCGGGACGCCGTGCTGGGCCTTCGGGGGCTCATCAGCAAAGGGCACCCGGGCCGGGCAGGCTTAAGAGGAAGGCGGTTAGGATTGAGACGCTGGAGCAGAGGTACAAATTAAACTTGCTCCGTGATTATCTTTGCTGAAATGTGACGGTTTTCATTATGCCCTGGTAGAAAGAGTAGTCGCTGGACTATATTCGGAGACCCTGCCGGTCACGCCTGAAGCAGACGAATTCCCGAATCGGACTCATGGGTGGAGGCTGATGTGGGGACAACACCGAATTGTCCTCCTACATAGGATGTAGACAGGTTTTCCGCTACAAATTCCAAAGTGGAGAGCGCCATGAATCACCGGCTCAGACAGGCCATACTCTGTAATGGTATTTTTTCCGAGGAGGCGTTCAATGCCTTCAACTCCGGAGACACATATATCTGCGCTGCTTAAGATGGACTTGCCAGAGCAACGGACCAGTATGCGAAAGATATATGGGTAAGAAAATTTGATAAGTATGTGTAGTACTAGCCCCTGAGACTTGAAACAGTTGGCACAACTGATTTCAGGATCATTGTATGCATAGGTTCTTGTAGAAAAGAATACCCATTTATCTCAAGAGCTGGAGGAATGCAAGATCCAGCTAAAGGCCGCAGTTGCCGAACTAGAGGAATCCCAAAAGGCCTCTTCTGGTAATACTTGCCTTGATAAAGGAATTTGTAAGGACGTATACCAGTTATTTATTGGGCATTGTTTACAAATCTAACAAAAGATTCTGCAGACAATCCCGGAGAGAATTCGAAGATCATGAAAGATAATGAGCCACATCTGCGAAGTCAGATGAAGGCGGGCGAGCGCGTGCTGACGCAGGTTATTCAAGAGAAAAATAATCTCCAAGATGCCAACATTCGACTGAGCGTCGAATTGGCAGATGTTTGAGCTCAGCTTGCTGACTCCGTAAAGGAGAACAGGCAGCTTCGACGCGGCATTTATAGTAAGTGCTTAAACAAACTATAGAACAGTTCGGCGAGGAAGCGAATTAACAGAGTTATGTCTGTAGGTATGCTGACGGGCCGTCCTGAAGAGGAGATGCCCGGATCCGTAGGTGAATTGCTGCAAGATCTTTCACAACTGCACGAACGAGCTCGACAGGTGATGCAGGGTAGTGCCCAGGCCTTGTGGCCATCCTCTTCCCTGCCAGGAAGCATGGGGGGCTTGTGGATATGCTTAAAGGAGCATGGCAGTGCTTCCAGTTATGGAAGGTATCAGCCTGCTGTAAAGGTGCAAGGGAAGCCTAGGCCATGGTGAAGACGCGATACGCTAAGGCTGACCCAAACCATATGGCCAAAGTCGGACCGGTGGGGCCAGATGGGAAGGAGATTCCCGTAAGTCTGGTGTATGACCAAGTAGCATTAGCCGCAAAGTATTCCCAACAGGATTGTAAGCTAGACAACTTGTTGGATGGTATAGAAGAAGAATTTAGCCAGTCCAAGTGACTATGTACTTCAATGGACTTTTTAGTCCCTAGCTGGATTGTAAATCATTTGTCATGGCGGACCTTTTCGCTTCAGCCTCCGGGCCCGATAGTCCGAAGTGTATCTGAATACCCGCTCAGTTATGTAAAACCGGGGTATGCGTGGAAACCAGGCGTAGGGGTCATAAGTGCTTGAACAGACAAGTACCCAACTAGTTATGTTATATTACATGGACAGTAAGAAACATCTTCCAGAGAGAATAGTTCTGTTAGGGGTTCCTTTCCCTGGGTACGCATGCATCGATGTGCATGTCCGAACTGCGAACAGAGATGCATGATATAAAACATCTGGGGATTTATGTTGTAGTAAAAAACATATTTTGCTCACCGACCGAATATTCTCTTAAGAACGCTAGCTTTCGGCTTCACCCAGTCTGAGGTACACATCCGGCTGAACCGGCAGTAACAATCGCAGAGGTGCTCCCCTTATGCCCTAGCCGAATTAACGGGAACGCAGGGCATAAACACAAGAGCCAGGCAACCCAGCATGGCCAAAACTTATGTCATATTGATGCATATAATGGTGAATAAAAGGCACATATGGAAAGGTGACGCATATGTAGTTGGCATGAAGCCATGAAAATAATTATATTAAGCTTCCGTATAGGAAGCCCCCAGGTATATTGAGCACGCATAGTGCGGCCAGAGCGATCGAAGCATCTGTAAAGCTTATAAGGCTTTGTGTGGCAAGAGAAAAAGGGAAGAGAAAGAAAAAAGGGACATGATTGAAAGGTCGGAGGTAAGGAGACGAACACTGAGTTCGGCACTAGGCGTAGAATCTTCGGAGTCTGGTCGCGTTCCGTTGGTTCGGCTCGAGTCTGTTATCTGATGCATTGTGCAGACGGTACGCTCCTCCGGTGAGAACTTTATCAATGATGAAGGGACCCTCCCATTTGGGCTTAAGATTGTCCTTCTTCTTCTCCAGTAGGCGTAGAACGAGTTCGCCAATGTTATAAATTTTGGCCTGTACTTCTCTGCTTTGATACCTTCGAGCCTGCTGCTGATAGAATGCGGAACGGGCTTTTGCGACGTCACGCTCCTCCTCCAGGGCATCTAAGTTGTCTTGCCGATCTAGCTCGGCTTCTTTCTCTTCGTACATGCGCACGCGAGGTGAGTCATCAATTATATCGCAGGGTAGTACTGCCTCTGCGCCGTACACCATGAAAAATGGTGTGTATCCGGTGGTGCGATTTCGCGTGGTCCACAGCCCCCATAGTACGGAGTCGAGCTCCTCAACCCAGTGTGTATCTGATTCCTTTAAGGATCGCACTAGTCTGGGTTTGATGCCGCTCATGATAAGACCATTTGCACGTTCGACTTGACCGTTTGTTTGGGGGTGATAGACAGAGGCGTAGTCGAGCTTAATGCCCATGTTGCCGCACCAAGTTTTCACTTCATCGGCTGTGAAATTTGAGCCATTGTCAGTGATGATGTTGTGGGGGACACCGTAACGGTGTACAACCCCTGATATGAAGTCTATCGCTGGTTCGGATTCGGCCGTTTTAACTGGTTTGGCTTCTATCCATTTGGTGAACTTGTCTACCATGACAACAAGTATTTTTTTTCTTATGGCTTCCCCCTTTAAGAGGTCTGACCATATCCAGCCCCCAGACCACGAAGGGTCAAGTTATGGGGATTGTTTGGAGAGCGATAGGGGGCATATGGCTCTGATTGGTGAACAATTGGCAACCGACGCAATGTTGGACAAGGTCCTATGCATCTGCCCGGGCTGTCGGCCAGTAAAAACCTGTATGGAAGGCCTTGCTTACAAGTGCCCGAGCTGCAGTGTGGTGCCTGCCGAGTCTGGCATGGATTTCGGCCAAGAGCTGCCGCCTTTCCTCTTTGGAGATGCATCTTTGGAGCACTCCGGTGGCGCTTTTCTTATAGAGCTCTCCCTCATGGACTTTGTAGGCCTTGGAACGCCGCACAATACAACGTGCCTCATTTTGGTCCTCGGGGAGCTCTTGCCTATTTAGGTAGGCTAGGAAGGGCTCGGTCCACGGGGCGATGACAGCCATGATTTCGTGGGCCGAAGGTGTTATTTCGGTGGCAGAGCCTCCGATTACGTCAGATGGTTCGAAATCCGGGGTTGTATTCGGAGCCGGATTGATATTGCCGGACTCCCCTTCCCATACCACGGACGGCTTGAACAGCCTTTCCAAGAAGATATTAAGTGGGACGGGGTCGCGTTTAGCGCCGATGCTAGCGAGGATATCCGCCGCTTGATTGTTTTCTCTGACCACATGGTGGAATTCGAGCCCCTCGAACCAAGCTGACATTTTGAGGACGACATTATGGTAGGCCGCCATTTTTGGATCCTTGGCATCAAAGTCTCCATTTATTTGTGATATTGCGAGGTTCGAGTCCCCGCGCACTTCGAGGCATTGGATGCTCATGGAGACTGCCATCCAAAGACCATGCAACAGAGCCTCGTATTCGGCTGCATTGTTGGAGTCTGTGTATAATATTTGGAGTACATATTGGACCGTGTCTCCGATGGGGGACGTCAGGACAACACCTGCTCCCAATCCGGCCAACATTTTAGAACCGTCGAAGTGCATGATCCAATTGGAGTATGTGTCGTACTCTTTAGGTAGTTCGACTTTTGTCCATTCGGCGACAAAGTCAGCCAGTACTTGCGACTTAATGGCTCGCCGTGGTTTGTATATTATGTCAAACAGAAGGATCTCGATGGACCATTTAGCAATCCGGCCCATGGCATTGCGGTTCTTTATTATGTCATTGAGTGGTACTTCGGAGGCCACTGTGATCGAACACTCTTGAAAGTAGTGTCGTAGCTTCCGGGATGCCATGAAGACCGCGTATGCTATCTTCTGATAGTGTGGGTACCGGGATTTGCATGGGGTGAGGACAACGGACACATAATATACCGGCTATTGGAGCGGGAGCTTGTGTCCGTCCGCTTCTCGTTCAACGACGAGCACTGCGCTGACAACCTGGTGCATTGCAGCTATGTATAATAACATAGGCTCGCCAGTAGTTGGCGCGGTCAGGATTGGGTTACTGGCCAAAAGGGCTTTTATTTCTTCCAATCCGTCCGTGGCCGCATCTGTCCACTCGAAGTGTTCGGTGCGCTGAAGAAGGCAATAAAGGGGTAGTGCCTTTTCTCCTAATCGGGAGATAAAGCGGCTTAAGGCAGCCACACATCCAGTTAGTTTCTGGATCTGCTTAAGGTCTGCTGGGGTTGCCAACTATGAAAGAGCTCGGATTTTTGCTGGATTTGCTTCGATTCCTCTATTGGAGACGATGAAGCCGAGCAACTTCCCGGAGGGTACACCGAAGACACATTTTTCTGGGTTGAGCTTGATGTCATATGTTCATAGGTTGTCGAACGTGAGCCTCAAGTCATCCATTAGAGTTTCGACGTGTCTTGTTTTGATGACCATGTCGTCCACGTATGCCTCCACTGTTTTGCCGATTTGATTCTCCAGGCATTTTTGGATCATGCGTTGATAGGTTGCGCCGGCATTTTTGAGGCCGAAAGGCATAGTGTTGAAATAGAAGGGGCCATATGGCGTTATGAAGGCTGTTGCGGCTTGGTCGGATTCCGCCATCTTTATCTGATGGTATCCGGAGTATGCATCGAGGAAACACAGTGAGTCGTGTCCTGCGGTGGCATCAATAATTTGGTAAATGTGAGGGAGGGGGAAGGGATCCTTAGGGCAAGCCTTATTGAGGTCTTTGAAATCGACACATAGGCGCCAGGATTTTTCCTTCTTTGGTACCATTACATGGTTTGCTAGCCAATCCGGATGTTTTATATCTCTGATGAATCCGGCCTCGAGTAGCTTGGCTAGCTCTTCTCCCATGGCTTGCCGCTTAGGCTCTGAGAAGCGCCTAAGAGTCTGCTTGACTGGCTTGTATCCTTTCAGTATATTGAGGCTGTGTTCGGCCAGCCTGCGTGGGATGCCCGGCATGTTTGAAGGATGCCAGGCGAAAATGTCCCAATTCTCACATAGGAAATCTTGCAGTGCGGCGTCCATTGTGGGGCTCAACTGTGTCCCAATGGAAGCTATCTTTGTGGGCTCTGTTGGGTGGACCTAGAATTTGACTATCTCGTCCGCGGGCTTGAAAGAGGTGGACTTGGGTCGCTTGTCGAGTATCACGTCGTCCCTGTCCACTGTGGCGCGTAGCGTTGTTAGTTCTTCGGCTGCGAAGGCTTCGGATAATGCCTCCAGGGCCAGTGCGGCAGTTTTATTTTCGGCGCAGAGTGCGACGTCCGGATCACTAGCTAGAGTGATGATTCCATTGGGCCCGGGCATTTTGAGCTTCATGTACCCGTAATGGGGTACAACTTGAAAGCTCGTGAATGCGTCCCGCCCTAAGAGGGCGTGGTATCCGCTGCTGAATGGGGCCACTTGGAATGTGATTTCTTCAGACCTATAATTCTCTGGCGTGCCGAATACCACATCCAGTGTGATGTTTCCCACACATCGTGCCTCCCGACTAGGGATGATTCCCCTGAAGGTCATGCTGCTTTGCTCAATGCGGCCTTTGTCAATTTCCATCTTGTTGAGGGTTTCCTCATAGATGAGGTTTAATCCACTTCCGCCGTCCATGAGCACTTTAGTGAGCCGGAAGCCGTCCACGATTGGACTAAGGACCAAAGCGGCTGGTGCCCGGACTGTTCAGAGTTGAGGTTCGTCACTGACATTGAAGGTTATAGCCATGTCATTCCACGGATTTATTGTTGCCATGTGGCAAACTTCGGCGAGACTACGGTGAGCTCGCTTGCGCCTATTATTTGAGGCGAAAGTCTTGAAGACTGTCAATACCGCATTGTTATTTCCAGCGGGATGTTGCTCTGCTGTATGGTTTATGAGGAGATCCTCGCCGCTCTTTGCTACCTGCCGGAGTATCCAACATGCTCTAAGGCTATGTGTTGGTGTGGTATCCGATGTGCTATGAATTTTGCATGGCTCATTGAGCCATTCCTCAAATACGGTTCCACGCCCTGCATCGGGCTTTTGTTTTTTGGTAATTGAATCAGATGACTTACGAGAGTTTGCCCTTTTAGTTCGGACGAAGGGTTTAGTGAGAGCCGGATTATCCCAGAAATTTGTTTGGGTTTTCCAGGCACTTTCCATCGCGCAGTACTTCTGTACTATGGCCGCTAAGTCAGCAAAGTGTACTATGTCACGACGACTTATAGCGTTGAGGATCCCTTTGTCTGCGCAATTTTTGCAAAAGAATGAGATTGCGTCTTCCTCGCGACAGTCCTTGACCTTGTTTATCACAAGGAGGAATCTGGCCCAGTAATGATGTACTGTCTCTTGGGGCTCTTGTCTGATATGTGAAAGATTGAATAAATCTAGGTGGGTGGGTGGTTTTAAGTCCGAATCCTGACCCAATCTAAGACCCAGGGGCGGAGAAGCTTCCGAGCTTGGCGGCTCGGGCTCCGGGATGTTGCCCAATTTTTCCGGCCCGCCGCTCGATTCTAAATTCAGGGTTTGGGTCATGTCCTCCCGCGGGCGGGTATCCGGCTCGAAGAGCTCGGAAATACGGACATAGTTCGTCCTCAAAATAGAGGGAGAATTCGTACGATGCTCTTCCACTACCGCTATCTCATGGGTGACCGGCGGAGAGTAAATCTCCCTTTGGTCGGGTTTAAGCCCGATCTGGTCATAGTCCGTAGCGACGCCCAGGGCGGTGATGTGATCCAAGAGCTCATTAAGGGAGGAGAGCTCCATTGGATCCATCTGTTCGGTAAGTTCTGAATCGATGTGGAGGCTGTATTTGATGACCCGAGAGGTCATCATCGATGCGACAGCCGATTGGGCTGTCATGCCAAAGCCGCCCAGCCGGAGAGTTTGGCCTAGAGCCAGGGCTCCCCCAGAGGTGATGTTGTCATTGACAATGAGATGGGCCATCAAGCCTTATCACGACGACACAGTGGAACTCTCAATGAAAGCACCAATGTCGGTGTCAAAACCGGCGGATCTCGGGTAGGGGGTCCCGAACTGTGCGTCTAAGGCTAATGGTAACATGAGACTGGGGACACGATGTTTACCCAGGTTCGGGCCCTCTCGATGGAGGTAATACCCTACTTCCTGCTTGATTGATCTTGATGATATGAGTATTACAAGAGTTGATCTACCATGAGATCGTAGAGGCTAAACCCTAGGAGCTAGCCTATGATTATGATTGTTCTTGTCCTATGGACTAAACCCTCCTGTTTATATAGACACCGGAGGGGGCTAGGGTTACACATAGTCGGTTACCGAGAAGGAGATCTAACATCCGAATCGCCAAGCTTGCCTTCCATGCAAAGGAGAGTCCCATCCGGACACGGGACGAAGTCTTCAATCTTGTATCTTCATAGTCCAACAGTCCAGCCAAAGTATATAGTCTGGCTGTCCGGATACCCCCTAATCTTGTATCTTCATACCACCGCTGCGGATATCTTTCAGCACTCGCCCTTCGGTGACGTGCTGAATTCATTAAGGTCTCTCTCTTTGTTAGGAGACTCCTGGCTGAACTATGTCCGGCTCGAGTGGGATATGGACGACGAAGAAAGCCGCGGCCCACCCACCACCCACTTCATAGCCACTGTCGATGACCTAATAGACATGCTCGACTTTGACTCCGACAACATCGATGGTATGGATCCGACGACATCGACGGTATGGACGTCGATGCCGGGGACGATCTGGAACCACCGCCCATGGGGCACTGGACTGCCACCTCATCATATGACATATACATGGTGGACACGCCTAAGGAGGAAAACGACGACAAAAAGGACACAACGGAGGATAAACCCCTCGGACAAAAGCCAAAACAACGGCGCAGGCGCCGCTCTAAGTCCAATCACAGTAAAAATAGCGATAACAGCGCAAGAAAAATTGACACCCCGATCGACTCCAAAGGCAACAATGACCATATGGACCCAACGATGGAGCAGGATGAGCCAGGTCACGCCGAACACAGCCCGGAGCAGACGCGCGATCACAGCGATCCCGAGGGCCGAACTCATCAACCTGCCTCCGGAGAGGAGGACAGTCCGGTCGATGATGCATTCATCATCCCGGAAAAACGTTCGGAACAAGATAACCTCCACAGAAGGCTTCTGGCCACTGCGAGGAGCCTAAAGAAGCAGAAGCAAAGGCTTAAGGCTGCGCAGGACACGCTCAACTGCAGATGGAATAAAGTGCTAGACACTGAAGAAAAATCTGGCGACGATCGCCACACAAAGAGCTACCCAAAGCGCAAGCTGCTGCCCGAATTCGACGATGAGGCCATAGAGCCCATTCCGCCAAAGAATAATATGGCCAACGGTCGGACCAACCACCCCATGGCCGCGATAGAGTAGCCACTGATGCCACACACAAGCCAGCACACGATTTACGTGAGCTCCTGGACAAAAAGGCCAGCGCTACCAGGTCCATCTATGGATCTAGAGGACATGCTCCGGTGCGGGATTATGGTCACCAAAACGATCACACTGATCGAATACCTGTTCGGAATCAACACCGGACACAACAACAGTCGACAGCATGCCACGACATGTCCAGATACAGAGGGGCGGTGCACCCTCTGTGCTTCACCGACGAGGTGCTGGATCACGAATTTCCACAGGGATTCAAACCCGTGAACATAGAGGCATACGACGGAACGACAGACCCTGGGGTCTGGATTGAGGATTTTATCCTTCATATCCACATGGCTCGTGGAGATGACCTCCATGCCATCAAATACCTTCCCCTCAAGTTGAAAGGGCTAGCTCGGCATTGGTTGAAAAGCCTCCCCGAAAATTCAATCGGAAGTTGGGAGGAACTTGAGGACGCTTTCAGGGCCAATTTTCAAGGGACATATGTCCGACCTCCAGACGCAAACGATTTAAGTCACATAATACAACAGCCCGGAGAGTCAGCCCGTAAGCTTTGGAACAGATTTCTCACTAAGAAGAATCAAATTATTGATTGTCTGGATGCCGAAGCCCTAGCGGCCTTCAAGCATAGTATCTGGGGCGAGTGGCTTGCCAGACACCTCGGCCAAGAAAAGCCGAGGACAATGGCGGCCTTAACAAGCCTTATGACCTGCTTTTGCGCGGGTGAGGACAGCTGGTTGGCCCGTAGAGGCACCAGTGACCTAGGCACATCCAAAATCAGGGATGGCAACGGGAAGCCACAACGTAATAAGAACAAGCGTCGAAACAATGAAGAAAGTCCGGAAAACACGGCGGTCAACACCGGATTCAGGGGCTCTCGACCCGATCAAAGAAAGAAGCCATTTAAAGGCAGCAAAGAGGGGCCGTCCGGCCTGAACAAAGTCCTAGACAGATTGTGCCAAATTCATGGCACCCCCGAAAAACCTGCGAATCACACTCACAGAGAATGCTGGGTATTCAAGCAGGCCGGCAAGTTAAATTCCGAACACAAGGGAAGGGAAACACCAAGTGAAGAAGAGGATGAGCCTCGCTAGCCGAACACTGGGGGACAGAAAAAATTCCCACCAGAAGTCAAAACAGTAAACATGATCTACGCGACTCACATACCAAAGAGAAGGCGCAAACGCGCGCTCAGAGACGTATACGCTGTAGAGCCCGTTGCCCCCAAATTCAACCCCTGGTCAGCCTTCCCGATCACCTTTGATCACAGGGACCACCCAACTAGTATCTAGCATGGAGGATCGGCTGCCTTGGTGCTCGACCCAATAATCGATGGATACCATCTCACTCGAGTCCTCATGGACGGCAGCAGTAGTCTTAATCTGATATATCAAGACACCGTCCGCAAGATGGGGATAGATCCATCTAGAATCAGCCAAAGTAACACCACCTTTAAAAGAGTGATACTAGGCATTGAGGCCCGCTGCAGGGGCTCCCTCGTATTAGAGGTGACATTCGGTTCTCCCGACAACTTCAGAAGCGAAGAGTTACTCTTCGACATCGCTTCCTTCCGGAGCGGTTATCATGCATTACTCGGAAGAACGGCCTTCGCTCGCTTCAACACAGTACCGCACTATGCCTACCTTAAACTCAAGATGCCCAGTCCACGTGGCATCATCACTGTTTGCAGAAACACAGAGCGTTCCTTACGTGCGGAAGAGTATGTGGTGGCTCTATCAGCCGGACACTAAGCGGCCTCTCCTATCAGAATGCATGATCAGTCGTTAAGACCACAAACACGGTTAGACGAGCCCGATGCACCACCGTCAGTAACAGCCCAGATAAACCTGAGCTGGGTGCTATACATATACCCCCATAGATGGTACCAGGGGCTGCAAACATGTAATTAAGCCCACAATTCGGCTTGACCTTATGAACATGCCAATGTCTCACATTTCTACTATCCATTGAGAATAACCAACTTTTCGCACGCTTAGGCCATACTCTTTTACATGAGTTTTCCTTTTTACAGGCACCATTCGTGCGACACCCTTCTAGGATACGACACAACGGAGACAAAGGCGCAGACGTGCAGCAGGGCCCCGCTCAAAGGTTTCTCTTTAGATTAAGCCCCTATGTAAACCTTCTTTACTGTCTCTTGTTGCTTGACATCCCATGGGTATTCAATACACCCACAGGGGATACTGGCGTTATTGGCATTTCGCCACGTCAGATTAATGCACGTACCTGGAAATACAGGGTTCATAATCGAGGGCGTTGCTCAGCCCAGTATATGTTATAAAGTCTGAATACCTTCGGGAGTGTTCGGCGTCACGAGTTTGGCCTTATATGCATCAGCTCCGAATCATGTCATTGGTCAAATGTTGGGTTTGCCCGGCTCCTGGGTTTGCTGCCTTATGTTCCGTTCTATCAGCTAAGGCGACCAAAGGAGAACTACTGCGATTGTGCCCTGGTTATTCCGAATGAGCACCTCGATAGAGAAAGCCGAAAACTGACTGTCATGATACAGCGTGAGACTGGTCAACCACTCGAGGACTCATCGGAATCTTAGGGATTCCTCCGCATTAATGAAGGACCGTTTCTCGGTCATGTACATACGCGCCCGTATCCTGATGCACGCGAAGGTACCAGGGGCTACATAGTAGCCCCACCGTCAAACTCCTATGGCTAAGTGAAAGTGTTAAAGCTATATAGTCCGGTTGCCTAGTTCGACGTGCGATCACCTCCTTAATGGACCGAGATGTTGGATCAAGTGTGATTATGCATATTTTCACGAACACCCCCACATTATATGCGTGGGGGCTGAAGCCAACGACTGCTAACTTTCAGGTTATATACATACATAAAACGGCCACACAGGAGGCGCTATAACACTTTCGGGCGAAAGTATAAACACAACCTTTATAATTAAAATAGAATTGTTCTTACAATTGAACGACTTGTTACTCAAACATGACACTCTTCGAGCACTGAGCCTCTATTAAATGGGCACCTTCTATGACCTGCTCAAAATAGTGCTCGACTAGGTCATGGCTTCCTGCCGGACTCTGGGTTGCAATGCTGGTGGCCTCCATATCCGCCCAATACGTCTTAACATGGGCAAGGGCCATCCGCGCATCCTCTATGCACGCCGACCTCCTCATGGCATTGATTCATGATACGGTGCCAAGGAATTATTGCACTAAACCAAAATAACTGCCCGGCCTTGGTCCCTTCGGCCATAGATGGTCTATTATAGACCTCATTGCAAGATCGTACAACCTATGGAGCTTGGCCATAGCGGCCATCTTCTCACTCAACGGCAGCGGGCGCGTTGGAGCACTAAATTGTGACCAGAACAACCTTTCTATTTCATTATCTTTTTGATCCTTGAAGAACTTGGTCGCATCAGCCGTACTTTTTGCCAGATCCGCATACGCATCTACAGCTCTCCAAGACTGATCCAAAGGACCGTACTTTGGATCTTCGAACTTCATCCACAATAAATAGGGGCTTCCAGCCGCGATGTCTCCGGCCTGTCGAAGCTCCTCCCGCGCAGCTCTAATTTCAGAGCGCGTCTCCTTGGCCGCATCCAGGGCCTTCTTCAGGTCAGCTGACTTCGCCTGACACTCCTTTTCAAGAAGCTCATACCGGTCGGCAGCGTCCCTCAGCTCCACAGCCATTTCGGCTATTTTATCTTCGCTTCGACGATGAGCAGCCTGTTCGGCTCTTAAATCTTCGGCCGCCTTTAAGGCAGCTGCACTGCTAGCCTGGGCTTGTTCCTTGGCTAGGGCAAGTTCTGCCCTCAGGGCCTCCACGGCAGCAGCTCCGCCTGCAGCCAAAGCATATCATATTAACATTATGCTCCTCTTAATATTTCCTAAAAATGAGTAAAAAGAGCACATACTCTGTGACTCGTCAAGCCGCTTGTTTACAAGCGTGATGTCAACGTCCACCACATCAATCTGTCGCCTTAGTTCGACGATTTCAGCGGTCCGGTCTACCGCCGGACCCTTAGCCACCTGCGCATGAATGCAGTATGATCATTACCTGGGAGTGTGATCCTTCGTTTGCCGCCTAGGCTGGAAACCAGAGTCTCAGGGGCTACTATCTATACGGAGCATACCTAGCGCGTGTGGTACAACCAAAGAATTACATGTTTCATTGCGTACCTCAAAGCCTTTGAGAAGGCTCGTAAAAGCTTCATTCAACCCGCTTGTGGCGGATGAAATCTTCTCCAACACCGTACCCATTAACATACGGTGATCCTCTAAGAGAGCAGCTTGCTCCAGAAGACCCACCACTGTGTTCGGCCGGGCACCGAACTGTCCCGGACCGTTCCTATTGCCCTCCGTGGGAGCCGAACACTCCGGGCTCGGGGTGGCCGAAGTGTTAGCTTCCGGCCTCGGCGGATCTGGACTCCTCCGTGACGACACCTTAGGGTTGCCTGCCCCATGGGGCAGAGAAGCAGGTGGGGTTTCACTCTCCATCATCTCCAGAAGAAGATCTCTCGAAGACGAACTCTGTTGAGAAGAGCTACTAGCCGGACTGCAAACGAGAGATCCTGGTTATTGTTCTCGGAGGGGGAAGCAATATCTTTTTATTTACGATTAACTTACAGCTGGTGGAGGGCTGGCCCGTTTGCGGGCATGGTGCGGTGAGGACGCTCTTCGGGGCAGGCCCCCCTGGTGAAGCTTTCTTCCCTTGTTTAGGCACCTCCGTTTCCAAGTCTTCAGAGGCGGCCCTCTTCTTCCCGCGGGGGGAGGAAACCTTAGATTCACTTCCCCGATTATCCTCCTTCGTGGAGACAGTAATTCCCCCTGTTTGGATGTGCAATGTGTGAAGCTCAGCTTCTCTATTCTTCCCTTCGCCTTTCCCTGAGGGCACTTGACTTAACGCACGTCTAAGCATCCTGGCTATCGCAGGACTAGGCGAGCCTTCGGGAAGTGGGGCCGGACACCTGATCCTCTCCGTCTTGCTAAGCCAATCCTGGCCGTGGATAGTTTTCAGAATAATGTTGTGATAAATATAAACAAAGTGTTCGGTTACAGGGTTACTTACTTGGGTATCTGGGCGATTGCAGCTCAGGCCCGCATGCTCGGTGGTATCCGGACACTTTACTTGTGGTCCAACGGATAACTTATACATCCCTTCGAGCGTCATGCCGAAGAAGTGCAGAATAGTTCGCGGACCTTCTGGGTTGAACTCCCACATCCAGAGAGGTTGACGTTTGCACGGCAGGGCCCGTCGAACTCTCATTACCTGAATTATTCTGACAAGACTGATATCCCTCTCAAGAAGCTCCCAAATGCGGCTCTACAATGTCGGTACGTCATTAGCAGACCCCCAGTCCAGTCCCACGTTGGCCCATGATGCCAGTTGAGGCGGAGGGCCCGAGCGGAAGGCGGGGGCAGCCGCCCACTTTGTGCCTCGGGGAGCTGTGACGTAGAACCACCTCCGTTGCCATAGATTGGACACCTCCAGTAAGGAACCCTCTGGCCATGGGGCATCGGCGTTTATGCTTATTGCAGCGCCTCCGCACTCCGTGTGTCGCCCCTCGATCACCTTAGGCTTTACATTGAAGGTCTTGAGCCATAAGCCTAAGTGTGGGGTGATGTGGAGGAAGGCTTCGCACATGACTATAAACGACGAGATGTGAAGGATGGAATCCGGAGCTAGACTGTGAAAATCTAGCCCATAATAGAACATGAGCCCTCTCACGAAGGGATCAAGACTAAAGCCTAAGCCTCGGAGGAAGTGAGAAACAAATACAACACTCTCGTTGGGTTCGGGAGTGGGGATGACCTACCCTGGAGCAGGAAGCATGTGCTTGACGTCGGCGGTCAGATACATGGCCTCCCTGAGCTTCGCAATGTCCTCCTCCATGACAGAGGAGGCCATCCACTGGCCTTGAAGGTTGGATCCGGACATAATTGAAGATCCGAAATGCCTAAGCTTGAGCTTCGGGTGTTGGAACTCGGGATGCGAAAAGGCGCAAGCGTGGTAAGAAAGGGATAGGCCTCGACCCCTCTATAAAGGGGATTAATATCAAGCGTCCTCAGCGTAACCGTTGGGGACTTGCCTAAAAACACGGAGTCATGCCAACAGGCATAGTTGGGTTACCCGCACCCGTATTGATGAGAATCCCGCGGTAAGGGGGACACGGTCTCTGCTTCGACAAGGCGTGCCAATAAAACCGCCTTGCAAGTGCGTGTCATGGTAGGCTAAGAAAAACGGTTCATATTAAACCAGGCCGCGGCGTGAGGACGCGTTGTGAAAAATTGTCAGCATATTATATTTGTAAAGTATTGTGCTCTCTACGGTGGTGTGGGGAAATTATTTTGCAGAGCCGGACACGATCCTTGTGTTCAAAATCTTCTACGGAGTATTCAGAGATGGAACCCGCCTTGCAATGCTGAAGACAATCTGCGGATCAGACTCATCGTCATTGAAGCCTGGTTCAGGGGCTACTGAGGGAGTCTTGGATTAGGGGGTATCTGGACAACCGGACTATATACTTTGGCCGGACTATTGGACTATGAAGATACAAGATTGAAGACTTCGTCCCGTGTCCGGATGGGACTCTCCTTTGCGTGGAAGGCAAGCTTGGCTATTCGGATGATAGATCTCCTTCTCTGTAACCGACTCTGTGTAACCCTAGCCTTCTCCGGTGTCTATATAAACCGGAGGGTTTAGTCCGTAGGACGAGAACAATCATAATCATAGGCTAGCTCCTAGGGTTTAGCCTCTACGATCTCGTGGTAGATCAACTCTTGTAATACTCATATCATCAAGATCAATCAAGTAGGAAGTAGGGTATTACCTCCATCGAGAGGGCCCGAACTTGGGTAAACATCGTGTCCCCAGTCTCCTGTTACCATTACCTTAGACACACAGTTCGGGACCCCCTACCCGAGATCCACCGGTTTTGACACCGACAATGATCTCATCAGATGAACCATGATGTCAAGGATTCAAGCAATCCCGTATACAATTCCCTTTGTCAACCGGTACGTTACTTGCCCGAGATTCGATCGTCGGTATCCCAATACCTCATTCAATCTCGTTACCGACAAGTCACTTTACTCGTTGCGTAATGCATGATCCCGTGACTAACTACTTAGTCACATTGAGCTCATTATGATGATGCATTACCGAGTGGGCCCAGAGATACCTCTCCGTCATACGGAGTGACAAATCCCAGTCTCGATTCGTTCCAACCCAACAAACACTTTCGAAGATACCTGTAGTGCACCTTTATAGTCACCTAGTTACGTTGTGACGTTTGGTACACCCAAAGCACTCCTACGGTATCCGGGAGTTACACAATCTCATGGTCTAAGGAAATGATACTTGACATTAGAAAAGCTTTAGCAAACGGACTACACGATCTTGTGCTATGCTTAGGATTGGGTCTTGTCCATCACATCATTCTCCTAATGATGTGATCTCGTTATCAATGACATCCAATGTCCATAGTCAGGAAACCATGACCATCTGTTAATCAACGAGCTAGTCAACTAGAGGCTCACTAGGGACATGTTGTGGTCTATGTATTCACACATGTATTACGGTTTCTGATCAATACAATTATAGCATGAACAATAGAAAATTATCATGAACAAGGAAATATAATAATAACCATTTTATTATTGCCTCTAGGGCATATTTCCAACAGTCTCCCACTTGCACTAGAGTCGATAATCTAGTTACATTGTGATGAATCGAACACCCATAGAGTTCTGGTGTTGATCATGTTTTGCTCGCGGAAGAGGTTTAGTCAACGGATCTGCGACATTCAGATCCGTATGCACTTTACAAATATCTATGTCTCCATCTTGAACATTTTCATGAATGGAGTTGAAGCGACGCTTGATGTGCCTGGTCTTCTTGTGGAACCTGGGCTCCTTGGCAAGGGCAATAGCTCCAGTGTTGTCAGAGAAGAGAGTCATTGGGCCCGACGCATTGGGAATAACTCCTAGGTCGGTAATGAACTCCTTCATCCAGATTGCTTCATGCGCTGCCTCCGAGGCTGCCATGTACTCCGTTTCACATGTAGATCCCACCATGATGCTTTGCTTGCAACTGCACCAGCTTACTGCCCCACTGACGGTGTTCTGGACTAGGGGGTACTCACCACGTCGTCTCCCAATCAGCTAGATTGGGCCGAGGACTCCCATGGCTGCATACTCATGGGCCAGTTCGGACAACCCCTGCGCATACAAGGAAGACTCCACAAGACTTGGCGCCCAAGATAAGGACTCTCCTAAACCCTAGGCCTCCAGTGTCTTATATAAACCGAGGCCAGGCTAGTCAATGGACAATCTCATATTCATTACTACAATCTCGTGGTAGATACATGTACTCTGTACTACACCCATACAAATACAATCAAAAGCAGCATGTAGGGTATTATCTCTTCAAGAGAGCCCGAAGCTGGGTAAAACCCTGTGTTCATGTTACCATCGCTCCAAGACGCCTAGCTTAGGACCCCTACTACGAGATGCGCCGGATATTGAACCGACATTGGTGCTTTCATTGAGAGCCTGTTGGGTGTTTGTCGTGGATCGATGGGATAATCACGTGGTATTTTTCAGCTAGATCTGTTCAAATTATTTTCTTTGCAAAATCATCGCTGCTGCATCGTGCAATTTTGTCTGCAGATCTAGAGATTTCTACCAAGGGCGTGTACACTGCCAGGTAGTACATCGGATCCGGGCTATACGGCGCCGAGCTATGCAGCGGCCATGATGAGCACATCTAACCCATGGAAACATGCTACTCCCGTACCACCATGTGAGGTCCCTCAAAGCACGCACATGCATGCGGCAGTTTGGGCCTGGGATCCCTAATTGATTTGCACGTAGAGCATCAAGCTAGGGAAGCTAAGACAAGTTCTCTAGTGCTATATCCTAGCCTCGTGAAGGGCCGTGGCTGACCATGTTTATTTTTTCCAGTTGTTCGTCTAGCGCATATAACCAATTCATCAGAGAATATTTTCTGCGTCCTCTTTTATTCTGTGTTCGCAGGAATTTTTCTCTCCGGCGGTGGTGCCTGTGTGTGGAATTATCCGCCTATTGGTCTCGAGCGATCCAAGCTACCACCACCCGTGCGCGTCATAGAGACCCAGGGGAAGCTCACGCACATGTGGCCGTCTATGAGAAACAGACTATTCAAATTGAACCCATCAAGTGGCAGGGCTCATACAAAAGCAGTGCACGCTAAGGCCGAGGAACGACAAGCAACAGGGAGATTCAACCCTTCCTTTTCTTTATTATATACTTGATTAAAGCGGTTGTGCATGCTCTTAGCTAATGGTAGTATGGTTTGCTTTCATGCACGCATTGCCACAAGCCGCCTCACATCTCTTGCCTACGATTGCGCTTTTTTTATCAAAGTATGCTAATCATTTGCAATTTGGAGCCTGGGTTTATGAATGCAGGTCGGCAGGCACATCATATACGATACGACCTACTCTATGTACTGGAGCTTCGTTAAAACGTCATGGTAGATGCCTCATCACCGTCGGAACTCTGACCCATGTCGACATCCGCGCACTGCCGCACTGTCACGCCATCAAACCGACCTTGGTGTTGAGGCCATATTTCTTTAATTATCTACTCTACTTAAGTTAATTAAGTAGAGGATATTTTTTATATAAAAAACATATATAGTATCATCTCTGGCCTTGCACTATTTTATCTGTGCAGGCAATTAACTTACACCGCGCATTACCTGGCGCAACGACGCCCATTGGGTCCGAAGAGAGTTCGGCTCAGCGCAACCACAGAGAGATTTGACCTCCTTTTTTACTTTCTCCCTTTATATTATTTAATTAAGCAGGTAATGGACTTCGACTGCGTCACGTGGTCTCTTCGGCAAGCCCACACCGTCGTTCCAATCGGCATAAATCGGCTCGCATGATCAACTTGTTGGTCGCGTTGCCATACCGACGTGTTCGGTTGCCTTGGGGACTTCAACATCGCCAAGAAAGCTCTACCTCATCGAGTGTTCGGCGCATAGCCCATATTTCTTTTATTACTCACTTTGCATAAATCATTTATTATGCAACAATTTTTTTAATTTATTATTACTATTATCTCCGGTTCGCACTATTTTCTGTGCACAGGAAAACGATCTGGGTCGGGCAGTGTTGCCACCTCGGCGTACTGACATACTACGTCATCTCGGCTGGATGGGGGGCATCATCAACACTTCGTTACCCCACGTGGGGACTTCGGCATCATTCTGTCGGCCTGCATTGGCCGTACTATGTCACCACTTCGGATTGCCGAGCTCTTCGCTCCGCCACCTCGGGACCGGCTTGGGGGCTGGGACCTTGTCCCGCCGTAAGCTCGGACCGCGTCATCAATGCCGAACACATTAACCAGCTAAGTCGCTTTCATGCTCAAAGTTTTAAAATTTTAAATTTTGTTCGGTCCGACCAAGCATTATACTTTTTTTAGCAAAAAGTGGTTTGTGAAAGACTGCCTTGTCCAAACTTTGTTTGTGACACACAAATTCAAATACCCCGTTTACTCGGGGGCTTCCTTTATGAAGCATTTCCTCTTGCATATGATTATACTTGTATGGCTTTGTTCCTTGTTCATGTATTACGCCACAATACACACCATATTGACTTAAGTTGTTCCGCAAGCTGGGTTGCCTGGCTCCTGTGCTTACCCCTACGTTCCCGATTGTTCGGCTAGGGAGTAAAGGGAGCACCTCTGCGATTGTCACGACTGGGTCGTCTAAGGTCTGACCTCAGACTGGGTGAAGCCGAAAGCTAGCGCTCTTATTGTTTTCAATCATGGTCGACACACAACGGAACTCATAAGTACAAAAAATCTATTGCACAAGTCTCATAATGACAATGAGCACCAAAGAAAGGTACCGATGGGGGTACTATTTTCTTCGAAGATGCTTCTTACACTTTGTTAGTAATATAGCATAAGTTCCTTGAGCGCGCTTTGTCTGTTATAGCCTTATGGCCTGATTGCCTGGTTATCGGAAACACCATCGATATTCTCAACAGGTGGAGTACATAACACTTTTTGGTCCTCGACCGAAGAGGGAGAAGCCGACGGTCGGTTAAGACGCGTATAAAGTTCGGGTGAACACAAATATGACACAAGTACTTCGGTACATACAATCATTTTACATAATATTCTTTTACCCAAGTCACTCGGGGGCTCTTAAATTTATGTGAGCTGTTTTATAATAAGTGTTCTTCTTTCTAGTCATTGCAAAGTTTTTCTTTTTTTCTATCACTCCTTTTTTCGACGCGAGTGTGTGGTCAATAGCCGGATTTCCCTCTCAAAGCCGCTAAAGTTTGCTAAACTAGCCTAGCGAGAAGTACTCAACCTTTGGGATATGAGGTTAAAGCCGTAGGCTGACCCGCTTGAAGTCTTGAGATAGGATGTGTCATGTTAAAGCACGACAGAAGCACAATTTTTTCTCTAAGACCAATTTTCTGATTGGCACCGAACAATTAATCTAGTTCGAACGTCGAGTTTTTACTGATTTTTTTGGTTTTCCAATCCTATGGCACTTTTCAACTATTTGTGTGTTTTCCGCATAAGTCTCGCAGTGCAACGTCGGACACCTTTGGAGATTCGGCAAAAATTCTCGGATATTGCTATATATGCATCAATTTCGAATTGTGTCTTCGGTCAATAGTTGGGTTGCCCGGCTCCTGTGCTTGCCTCCTATGTTCCCCTTTGTTCGGCTAGGTGTGCAAAGGGAGAACCACTGCGATTGTGCTTCCAGCTCGCATGGTTAAGCACCGTAGTGGAGAAAGCCGAAAACTGACTATCACAATAAGCGTAAACTGGGCAGCAGTCCGATGACTGTATTAAATGATGGGCCGCTCATAACATTGTCCGAAGTGTTTATGGCTTGACCTCGGCTGTTGCCGAACACTAATCGGGGGGCTACTTGCTGGCCTCCCAACTTTAAGATCCTATGACTAAGTGAAAGTTATAAAGCCCACATATCTGATTGCCTCGTTTCCGCCAACACAACCGCCTTCGGGCACCGAGACGTTGGCTAAGGGTAGTTTTGTTATTTGAGAAACACCCTGCATAGCATCTACAAGGGGGTAGAAGTCGACGATGGGCCACTTTCAGATTATAAACGGTCGCAACGGAAGTGAAAATTTGGGTTCATCTAGACCACAGAGTTTGGAAGCTTTTCCCGAACTAAATCCTCAGTATTTTCCTCCCACATTGATCGGAGCTGAGGTTTCATGATCATGCTTAGCATGACAACCCAAAGAAAGGAACCAATAGCGGGACTATTTTCTTTGGACGATGTTTATTATGTTAAAACAATAATATAACATGTCTCTCTGCATACCTTTGTTTATAAAACCGCATGGCCGGATTGCCTTGTTTGCCGTAAATCTTTGCCCTCATAAATGCTTTATAAAGTGGGACAAACACTCCCCGGCTACTGGCCGAGGAGGTTGAAGCCAATGGTCGGTCAACAAAGTTTTGTACAATGCGGGTCCGAGCATTGATGATGTAAAGTACTTAGATACATAGAATCATTACACATAATTTGTGACTTTACTTTGGATATCAATCCTTAATTCGGCCACCCGTGCCCACATTAAGGCTCGGGGGCTACTGGGCTTCATTCTTATTATTTACAAAGATTAAAGGGGTACATCGATCCCCTGATCTGGTGTCGCCACCCGACCAGTGTCTCGGGGGCTACTGCATTGCCTGTCTAATGCAGAAAATTTAAAGTGCAATATAGTTTTCGAGGAGATTATTATCCTCAGGTTGGTCGGCCGCACCCAACCTGAGTCTCGAGGACTTTGCACACCACGTTTCTATTCCTATGTATGCTGCCGAGCTAGGAGTTGATCCTCAGTCCGATTTCGCGCATCGACCCGAGTCTCAGGGGCAACTAGGATCAGCGGTTTCATGTTTTCCTTCAGGTGCATCTCGGGTTTTAGACCGACGCACACACCTTGAGGGTTACTGGCTATATATCGCGGCAGAGAATAAATTGCACCAATCAAAAAATCAGCCCGCAGTCAGGGGTGGTGCACCACCTCAGAAGCAGTCCGGCATTAAGCTCGGGCGCCAGTGGCTGGCTCCACAGAGGGAATTTCCGGCATTAAGCTCGGCTAAACTCCTTCAACTTTTTGAACCCAGATGATCTATGACATCTCAGATATAGTCCGGCGTTGGAGCTCGGATACAGTCCGGCGTTGGAGCTTGGACACAGTTCGGCATTAGAGCTTGGATACATTCCGGCGTTGGAGCTCGGAAGCAGTCCGGCGTTGGTGCTTGGCTGCAAAAGATACCTCGAATGCAATCCAGCGTTGGAGCTCGGACGCAAGAGGACACTGCCACCCGGGAATAACTTCAAACCTGAGGTGTGGCATAATAATAACAAGGCATTGATAAAGGCTAGAAACTTAAAGGGGCTCCTCAGATACCCGACATATAAACTCTTCGGATTTACTTCGCAATCCTCAAGATTGAAGATGAGTAGATTTGTTGAACCAGTTTTCAAGACCGACAACCGAAGATGAAGAATAGTTCGGAAGAATCGAGGAGTGTCCCCAACTTGAAGACCGGTTCAGGGGGGCTACTGACGGTGTCCTAGACTAGGGGGTACTCACCACGTCGTCTCCCAATTAGCTAGATTGGGCCGAGGACCCCCATGGCCGCATACTCATGGGCCAGTTCAGACAACCCCTGCCGCATACAAGGAAGACTCCACAAGACTTGGCGCCCAAGACAAGGACTCTCCTAAACCCTAGGCCTCCAGTGTCTTATATAAACCGAGGCCAGGCTAGTCAATGGACAATCTCATATTCATTACTACAATCTCGTGGTAGATACATGTACTCTGTACTACACCCATACAAATACAATCAAAAGCAGCATGTAGGGTATTATCTCTTCAAGAGAGCCCGAAGCTGGGTAAACCCCCATGTTCATATTACCATCGCTCCAAGATGCCTAGCTTAGGACCCGTACTATGAGATACGTCGGATATTCAACCGACACCCACCATTCAAAATATACACGTATCTGGCTTGTGACTTGGTGTCAGGACCCCAATTCTATGCCACACCGATCTAGCATGTAACACCTCATATAACTTTGCGGCCTCACGCACGGTATTCCCACGGGTGTCGCCTTACCATGCCCGGGACCATTTGCGCCTTTTGGCACACGTATATGATAGTGTCGCTAGCATCCATATGAGAAAGAACCCGAGCTGACATGGCTAGACGTGAACCCAAAGTGGCACTAACTTACAGGGACAGGCATACATGACCCAACAACGAATGTGTCAGTCATCAACGAGTGAATCCGGGATGTAGCGGCTGGGCTAGTAGGACTCCGAAGAATCCGGTCTGTAGCAGGCTAACAGGACTCCGGTAGACACCGTGTGACATTTCCCCGAAGGGACAGACACAGGAACGAAGAAGGACACATGCCGGCCAGGCTAAGTGTTCTGGAGCAGTAGCAAGCTACCAGGGCTCAGTGGAAGCACGAGGAGACATTTCCCGGTAAGAGAGGCTACTAAGGATAAACAACTAGATAGTCAGATCCCACACATAGCAATACACATTACACGTACGCATAACATGCAAGTAGGTGCTGTACAACATGGCATCACAACATAACTCAACAACTCATATAGATAAAGGCTCATAAGAGCCATCATAGCATTTATTTCAAACAGGGGTCACATGACCCAACATTCAGAGCATACAAGCAACGACGCGGAAGCATTACATGTCTGGGTACAGACATCTACAAATGAAAAAGGCTGAGGAGCCTGACTATCTACAACATCCGATCAAGATCGTAGCTGAGGTACAAGCTACTTGTCGAAGTCCACATAACTAGTAAGACCGAAGTCTCCGCTGCAAAAACATAAATAAAGCAACATGAGTACAAAGGTACTCAGCAAGACTTACATCAGATCCTATCATACATGCATTTGTATCAAGAAGGTAATGTGGGGTTTAGTTGCAGCAAGCCAGCTTTGACTCAGTGGCTATCCTGTTCTACGACTACGAGAAACTTCTTTGAGGTGAGACAACGTACACGAGTCCACTAATCACCACACAATACACCACTATGGATTCATCCCCGTCTCCCTACGAGAAGGCCATCCATAGCACTCACACTTGTCTTGAGCATTTTAGAGTATCCACTTCAACTTGTCTATGTACCACGTAAGCATCCAAGAAGTCCATAACCGCGGACCCGGCTATTCGAATAGATCATGTTAACCCTGCAGGGGTGTACTTCTTCACACAAGCTCTCGCCACTTACCGCCATGTACATGTCATGTATCTCGGCAACCTTCAAGCGGAAGCCTGGCGAGGGTGTCGGCCACGACCTGACTAACCACACAAGACTCTAGTCCAGGTTTATCACCTATTCGGGTTCCATCCGCAAGGGAGTCCGGCCGAGGTTTCCATCACAACCCCAAATGATGTGTGCAGGGTTCCCAAGCCCACCATCCGGGTGCCACTCGGTACACCAGGCCACGTGTGCCTATTCTGTCCAAAACCCACCCTGCCGGGTGCCACTTGGTAGAAAAATAACAATACCTACAAACACCAGAAACTAGTTGCGACTCCTGGACAGAGATCAAGTCGGTTAATAAGTCGAGAGGGCTTGGAGCGCCCGGAGCCCAATGCGTGGTACTAGCTAGTCATTGGACGACATACACAGAACTCAGTGCTTAAGGATGGTTCCACTGAGACAACCCACCATGTACTCCTACATGGCCTCTCACCGCTACCTTTTACCAAATCGTGTTACACTTAACTCTCAGCATCAGAACATAGCACTACACTCCAATTCATTCCCAATGAATCAGACCTGACACACTCTAAGCAATAGCAGGCATGGCATGGTAGGAACACAGAAATGGCTTCAATCAACTCCTACACATGCTAGTGGGTTTTAACTATTTACTGTGGCAATGACATGTCATCCAGAGGAATGGGTTCAACTACCGCAGCACAAAGTAGCAATTGAATCATTGTTGTCCTAATGCAATAACAGAGAGCAGGAGCGAGAGAGTAGGATTGTATCGGAATGAACAAGGGGGGTTTGCTTGCCTGGTAGATCAACAAGGGTGGCACTGCTCCTCACACAGGTACTCTGGAACACTCTCCGGAGCAGGACCTATCGGGAAGGAACGGTGTCGACAATCAAAACACAAGCATATGCAACAATATGATGCATGATCATGGCATGTAGATGTGATGCTGTTTGAGCTAATGCAACTAGCTGTTATTTGGATGGAGTCCATTTGAACCAAAGATTCAAATGCATCTCCAAAGTAAGCTCTTATATATGCCATTTATATGTTTTCACTTATACAGTAGGTATTAGTTGGTTTGTCATGCATGAAACTAGTACAGATGGATAGATTGAATTTTTCTGATAATTTTTCATATATAAATTATTTCAATCTAAGCTACGGTTGAATTTCTATGATTTTTTGAAGTTTATAGCATTTTCTGGAATTTCCTGATTTATTTTAATACCAGAAAATAAATAACTGCATCAGCATTGCGTCATGCCTGCGTCAGTAGGTCAACAACGCTGACTGGGGTCAAACCTGACGTGTGGGGTCCACACGTTAGTGTCTCGGGGTTAATTGTTAGGTTTATTAGCTTAATTAAAAGGATTAGGGGGCACGGGGCCCACTTGTCAGTGTCAGAGGGTTAGCTTAAATGGTGATTATCACTAAGCTAATCACCTGGCAGGCCAGGCCCGCACGTCAGGCCGGCAAGGTCGTCGGCGGCGACCTCAGGACGCGGCGGCGTCCGTGTTACAGGCCACGGGGGCGGCGGCTAAGGGCACCGAGGCGTAGCCCGGGCTCTCGCGCATCTGGTGGGGCAGGTGGGAGGAGCTGGGGAGGCCGGAGCTCACCAGAGCGGAGCTCGCGGCAGCGGCCGGAGCTTGGGCTCGAGCGGGTGCGGGCTAGAGGGCGCAGAAGGCAGGGGAGTAGGGGGAAACACCGGCGGGGCTCACAGCGGACCGGAAGAGCAGCTCAACGGGCTTGGGGACGCGCTGACAGCGACGGGCGGCGGCGGAGATCCATGGTGGTCTGAGGTGAAGAAGGCGACGACGACGGCTTCATGGGGCGTCCGGTGACGCGCGGCTTGGCGGAGAGGACGAGGGCGTCGTGGCAGAGCTCGGGGACAGCTCAGATGCTCTCGAGGGGCGCGGTGGCTATGACTACGGCGAACGGTGGTGATAGTGGCGCTCGAACGGGTCGGGAGAGAGAGAGAGAGAGAGAACCAGGGGAGGAGGGAGCGCGAGAGAGAGTGAGAGAAGCGCGGGGCGTCCTGGCGACGTCCATAGAGGCTAGAGCGTCGAGGGGGAGAAGCAGGAGGTGGCAGGAAGACATGGCCGCGGGTGAACGCGCGCGCGACACGCACAGTGCCAGTAGGCGCGAGGAAGAAGACATAGGAGGAGGCGGGCTGGGCTGCTGCTGGGCTGGCCACTTGGGCCGCCAGGTGGCTGCACAGGTGAGTTGGCCGAGGTAAGTACATGTAGGTTTTTTCCCATTTTGTTTTCTTTTCTATTTTCTGATATTTGTTTGATTTAATAAAAATACTAAACCATTTTATATTCTTATGCTAATTTTTGTAGGAGCTAGTTATATTATTAAAGAGCTCCTCAACAACTAGCATAATTTTTGGACATATATTATATATATAACATATATATATCCAAGGCAAAATAATTACTGGATTAATTCCAAATGCCCAAAATAAATAATTATGAGCTCCTAAAAATATTGGTTTGATTTTTATCTCTCTCCAATATTTTCGGAGAGCAACATGAACATTTTCTTGGACCTTTTTGGAGCAATTTTTATCTGGGTCATTTCCAGAAATGATTTATGAGGGTTTCACAAATCCTCATTTCAAATTTAAATGGAATTTAAACATGATGCACACATGACTAGCTAGCCTTGAGCATACCAGAACTAGGGATGTGACACTTGGAGTCATCCAGATCTGTGTTGAAGCTAGCATCGATGTAACCCTTTACGACAAGTTCTTCGTGACCTCCATAAACGAGAAACATATCCTTAGTCCTTTTTAGGTACTTCAGGATATTCTTGACCACTGTCCAGTGTTCCATGCCGGGATTACTTTGGTAACTCCCTACCAAACTTATGGCAGGGTTTACATCAGGTCTGGTACACAGCATGGCATACATAATAGACCCTATGGCTGAGGCATAGGGGATGACACTATTCTTTTCTCTATCTTCTGTCGTGGTCGGGCTTTGAGCCGAGCTCAATTTCACACCTTTGCAATACAGGGAAGAACCCCTTCTTGGACTGATTCATATTGAACTTCTTCAATATCTTATCAAGGTATGTGCTTTGTGAAAGACCTATGAGGTGTCTCGATCTATCTCTATAGATCTTGATGCCTAATATGTAAGCAGCTTCTCCAAGGTCCTTCATTGAAAAACACTTATTCAAGTAGGCCTTTATGCTTTCCAAAAATTCTATATCATTTCCCATCAATAGTATGTCATCCACATATAATATGAGAAATGCTACAGAGCTCCCACTCACTTTCTTGTAAACGCAGGCTTCTCCATAAGTCTGCATAAACCCAAAGGCTTTGATCATTTCATCAAAGCGAATGTTCCAACTCCGAGATGCTTGCACCAGCCCATAGATGGAGCACTGGAGCTTGCGTACCTTGTTAGCATTCTTAGGATCGACAGAACCTTCCGGCTGCATCATATACAATTCTTCCTTAAGGAAGCCGTTAAGGAATGCCATTTTGACGTCCATTTGCCATATCTCATAATCATAGAAAGCGACAAGCGCTAACATGATTCAGAAGAACTTCAGCTTCGCTACGGGTGAGAAGGTCTCATCGTAGTCAACCCCTTGAACTTCTCAGTAACCATTAGCGACAAGCCGAGCTTTATAGATGGTAACATTACCATCCGCGTCCGTCTTCTTCTTAAAGATCCATTTATTTTCTATCGCTCACTGATCATCGGGCAAGTCTATCAAAGTCCATATTTTGTTTTCATACATGGATCCTATCTCGGATTGCATGGCTTCAAGCCATTTGTTGGAATCTGGGTCCGCCATTGCTTCTTCATAGTTCGAAGGTTCACTGTTGTCTAACAACATGATTTCCAGGACAGGGTTGCCATACCATTCCGGTGTGGAACGTGTCCTTGTGGACCTACGAAGTTCAGTAGCAACTTGATATGAAGTACCTTGATCATCATCATTAACTTCCTCTCTAGTCGATGCAGGCACCACATAAACATCTTCCTGAGCTACGCTACTTTCCGGTTCAAGAGGCAGTACTCCATCAAGTTCTACTTTCCTGCCACTCACTTCTTTCGAGAGAAACTCTTTCTCCAGAAAGGACCCATTCTTAGCAACGAAGATCTTGCCTTCGGATCTAAGGTAGAAGGTATACCCAATGGTTTCCTTAGGGTATCCTATGAAGACGCATTTTTCTGACTTGGGTTCGAGCTTTTCAGGTTGAAGTTTCCTGACATAAGCATCGCATCCCCAACTTTTAGAAACGTCAGCTTAGGTTTCTTCCCAAACCATAATTCATACGGTGTCGTCTCAACGGATTTAGAAGGTGCCATGTTTAAAGTGAATGTGGCTGTCTCTAAAGCATATCCCCAGAATGATAGTGGCAATCGGTAAGAGACATCATAGATCGCAACATATCCAATAGAGTGCGATTACGACGTTCGGACACACCATTACGCTGAGGTGTTCCAGGCGGCATGAGTTGTGAAACAGTTCCACAATTCCTTAAGTGCATACCGAATTTGTGACTCAAATATTCTCCATCATGATCTGATTGTAAGAACTTTATTTTTCTGTCACGTTGATTCTCTACCTCACTCTGAAATTCCTTGAACTTTTCAAAGGTCTCGGACTTGTGTTTCATCAAGTAGACATACCCATATCTACTTAAGTCATCAGTGAGGGTGAGAACATAACGATAGCCACCGCGAGCCTCAACACTTATTGGACCGCACACATCAGTATGTATGATTTCCAATAAGTTGGTTGCTCGCTCCATTGTTCCGGAGAACGGAGTCTTGGTCATTTTGCCCATGATGCATGGTTTGCACGTGTCAAATGATTCCTAATCAAGAGACTCCAAAAGTCCATCTGCATGGAGCTTCTTCATGCATTTGAAACCAATGTGACCAAGGCGGCAGTGCCACAAGTATGTGGGACTATTATCGGTGTCAAAACCGGCGGATCTCGGGTAGGGGGTCCCGAACTGTGCGTCTAAGGCTAATGGTAACAGGAGACTGGGGACACGATGTTTACCTAGGTTCGGGCCCTCTCGATGGAGGTAATACCCTACTTCCTGCTTGATTGATCTTGATGATATGAGTATTACAAGAGTTGATCTACCACGAGATCGTAGAGGCTAAACCCTAGGAGCTAGCCTATGATTATGTTTGTTCTTGTCCTATGGACTAAACCCTCCGGTTTATATAGACACCAGAGGGGGCTAGGGTTACACAGAGTCGGTTACATAGAAGGAGATCTAACATCCGAATCGCCAAGCTTGCCTTCCATGCAAAGGAGAGTCCATCCGGACATGAGATGAAGTCTTCAATCTTGTATCTTCATAGTTCAACAGTCCGGCCAAAGTATATAGTCCGGCTGTCCGGATACCCCCTAATCCAGGACTCCCTCAGTAGCCCCCGAACCAGGCTTCAATGACGATGAGTCCGACGCGCAGATTGTCTTCGGCATTGCAAGGCGGGTTCTTCTCCAAATCTAGAGTACCTGTCATAGCGAAGAGTGTCCGGCTTCCCATTAATGTTGTACTCCTCGGCTTCTGTGTTTCAATAATGGCTATCTCCAAGTGTCGAGTGAATACGAGGAGCCGGGGCATTTTTACATTTGCCACCCCGACCCTGTAAGCAAACCGTCTATTTGAAGAGACGCGGATCCTTAGATCCAAATCTCACAATCTTCCCCCAATCAAGCATTCAATAGAGCGCGCCCAGAAAATCCATTCCATCATGGACGGTCGCCGCAACTCCTCTTCTTGCTCCCGTAGCTCTACGCCGGGTGATTGGAAAAAGCTTTTGTCCCCCATAGTCGTTTAGTAGAGTTGCAGACCCAAGGGTTTCTTCCACCTGCATACATGGTCCCCGTCCAAGCCAGACTATCCACCTATAACGGCGGGGAGCAAGCAGAGAACTTTCCTAACCCATCTCAGGGGGAGTGGATATGCCTTGTCCCGTATTTGCTGAGAGGACTTGGGTTTCAAATCCACCCATTCCTCCGCGGGCTCCTGGGGTTCTACGGTCTCCAGCTGCATAACTTCACTCCTGCCTCCATACTGCACATTGCAGGTTACGTTGCCCTCCGCGAACTATTTCTAGGTTGCGAAGCTCATTTCGAGTTATGGAAGAGGCTATTCTGCCTCGTCCATCACAATTAAGAGGGATCTATATATCAGGTGGGCGGGGCCAAAATATGGCGCGTCGCCCAGGCCGGATACCTGTCCGGCTCTCCAAAGAAGGCATCCGAAGACTGGCCTTCGGAGTGGTTTTATGTAGATGATGTTCCCCTTCCGGACCCAGTCCGGCCAGGCCTTCCTGAGTTCACCAACGCCCCTCTAAAGAAACGCCAAAGTTAGCGCCCTCGGAGCCCCCAGGGGGAAGATGACAGAGAAGTCCTCTATCTGATGGGCAGGATAAAAATACTGGCCAAATCAGGACTGACAATAATAGAAGTTATGTCAATATGCATAATGCGGGGGGTGCAGCCACTTCAATATCGGGGGAAACCCATGTGGCACTTCAACGGAGAAGATGACGCCACCCGCTGCGGTCGTAAAGGCCCGGACTCCGCCACCGCTCTGGCGAGAATATTGTCTGATTTGTATAAAGGAGAAGAAGAGGAGTTCCTCCGCATTAAGCCGCGGGATGGATTTTCCATGTACAATGCCCAAGCTGGGTAAGCTGTCATTCTTTACTCGACTCTATCCATTCTTGTGTCCTTTGTCACCAACATTCACCTTGCTATTTTTAAAGCAGGAACTAAAAAAGGCCGTGAAGGAGTTCAAGAGCCCATCTCCGCAGCCAAAGGATCCTGGCCGGGCTCTCGACCCCGGAATTGAAGAAGATCCGGGTATATCTGTGGAGCTTGTCGATGGGACATTCTATCAAGCAAGCTGTGACGACGCCTTGGTGGCCATCCTCGCCGATTATCCCAGGCTGCTCCCGGTGTCGAATGTAAGTAAAGCCGAAGCCCTAACTTCCGAATTGTGCCATACCTTATGCACACATGTTGCATTTTTATAGAAATGGCCATTGGGACGCCGTGCTGAGCCTGCGGGGGCTCATCAGCAAAGGGCACCCGGGCCGGGTAGGCTTTAAGAGGAAGGCGGTTAGGATTGAGACGCTGACGCAAAGGTACAAATTAAACTTGCTCCGTGATTATCTTTGCTGAAATGTGACGGTTTTCATTATGCCCTGGCAGAAAGAGTAGTCGGCGGACTATATCCGGAGACCCTGCCGGTCACGCCTCAAGCACCCGGATTCCCGAACCGGACTCACGGGTGGAGGCTGATATGGGGACAACACCAAATTGTCCTCCTACAAAGGATGCAGACAGGTTTTCCGCTACAAATTCCGAAGTGGAGAGCGCCATGAATCACCGGCACAGACGGGCCGTACTCCGTAATGGTATTTTTTCCGAAGAGGTGTTCAATGCCTTCAACTCCGGAGACGCATATATCCGTGCTGCTCAAGATGGACTTGCCAGAGCAACAGACCAGTATGCGAAGGATATACGGGTAAGAAAATTTGAAAAGTATGTGTAGTAGTAGCCCCTGAGACTTGAAACAGTTGGCACAACTGATTTAAGGATCGTTGTATGCATAGGTTCTTGTAGAAAAGAATACCCATTTATCTCAAGAGCTGGAGGAATGCAAGACCCAGCTAAAGGCCACAGTTGCCGAACTAGAGGAATCCCAAAAGGCCTCTTCTGGTAATACTTGCCTTGATAAAGGAATTTGTAAGGACGTATACCAGTTATTTATTCGGCATGGTTTACAAATCTAACAAAAGATTCTGCAGACAATCCTGGAGAGAATCTGAAGATCGTGAAAGATAATGAGCCACATCTGCGAAGTCAGCTAAAGGCGGGCGAGCGCGTGCTGACGCAGGTTATTCAAGAGAAAAATAACCTCCAAGATGCCAATATCTGACTAAGCGTCGAATTGGCAGATGTTCGAGCTCAGCTTGCTGACTCCGTAAAGGAGAACAGGTGGCTTCGACACGGCATTTATAGTAAGTGCTTAAACAAACTTCATAACAGTTCGGCAAGGAAGCGAATTAACAAAGTTATGTCTGTAGGTATGTTGACGGGCCGTCCTGAAGAGGAGATGCCCGGATCCGTAGGTGATTTGCTGCAAGATCTTTCACAACTACACGAACGAGCTCGACAGGTGATGCAGGGTATTGCCCAGGCCTTGTGGCCATCCTCTTCCCTGCCAGGAGGCATGGGGGAGCTTGTGGATATGCTTAAAGGAGCACGACGGCGCTTCCGGCTATGGAAGGTATCAGCCTGCCGTCAAGGTGCAAGGGAAGCCTCGGCCATGGTGAAGACGCGATACACCAAGGCTGACCCGAACCATATGGCCGAAGTCGGACCGGTGGGGCCAGATGGGAAGGAGATTCGCGTAAGTCTGATGTATGAGCAAGTAGCATTAGCCGCAAAGTATTCCCAACAAGATTGTAAGCTAGACAGCCTGTTGGATGGTATAGAAGAAGAATTTAGCCAGTCCAAGTGACTATGTACTTCAATGGACTTTTTAGTCCCTAGACGGATTGTAAATCATTTGTCATGGCAGACCTTTTCGCTTCAGGCTCCAGGCCCGACAGTCCGAAGTGTATCCGAATACCCGCTCAATTATGTAAAACCGGGGTATGCGTGGAAACCAGGCGTAGGGGTCATAAGTGCTTGAACAGACAAGTACCCAACTAGTTATGTTATATTACATGGATAGTAAGAAACATCTTCCAGAGAGAATAGTTCTGTTAGGGGTTCCTTTCCCTGGGTACGAATGCATCGATGTGCATGTCCGAACTGCGAACAGAGACGCAAGATATAAAACATCTAGGGATTTATGTTGTAGTAAAAAACATCTTTTGTTCACCGACCTACTATTCTCTTAAGAACGCTACCTTTCGGCTTCACCCAGTCTGAGGTACACATCCGGATGAACCGGCAGTAACAATCGCAGAGGTGCTCCCCTTATGCCCTAGCCAAATTAACGGGAATGTAGGGCATAAACACAAGAGCCAGGCAACCCAGCACGTCCAAAACTTAGGTCATATCGATGCATATAATGGTGAAGAAAAGGCACATATGGAAAGGTGACGCATATGTGGTTGGCATGAAGCCATGAAAATAATTATATTAAGCTTCCGTATAGGAAGCCCCCAGGTATATTGAGCACGCATAGTGCGGCCGGAGCGATCGAAGCATCCGTAAAGCTTTTAAGGCTTTGTGTGGAAAGAGAAAAAGGGAAGAGAAAGAAAAAAAGGGACATGATTGAAAGGTCGGAGGTAAGGAGACGAACACTGATTTCGGCACTAGGCGTAGAATCTTCGGAGTCTGGCTGCGTTCCATGGGTTCAGCTCGAGTCTGTAATCTGATGCATTGTGCAGACGGTACGCTCCTCCGTGTGAGAACTTTATCAATGATGAAGGGACCCTCCCATTTGGTCTTGAGCTTGTCCTTCTTCTTCTCCGATAGGCGTAGAACGAGTTCGCCAATGTTATAAGTTTTGGCTCGTACTTCTCTGCTTTGATACCTTCGAGCCTGCTGCTGATAGAATGCGAACAGGCTTTTGCGACGCCACGCTCCTCCTCCAGGGCATCTAAGTTGTCCTGCCGATCTAGCTCGGCTTCTTTCCCTTCGTACATGCGCACGCGAGGTGAGTCATGAATTATATCGCAGAGTAGTACTGCCTCTGCGTCGTACACCATGAAAAATGGTGTGTATCCGGTGGTGCGATTTGGCATGGTCCGCAGCCCCCAGAGTACGTAGTCGAGCTCCTCAACCCAGTGTGTATCTGATTCCTTTAAGGATCGCACTAGTTTGGGTTTGATGCCTCTCATGATAAGACCATTTGCACGTTCAACTTGACCGTTTGTTTGGGGGTGATAGACAGAGGTGTAGTCGAGCTTAATGCCCATGTTGCCGCACCAAGTTTTCACTTTATCGGCTATGAAATTTGAGCCATTGTCAGTGATGATGCTGTGGGGGACACCGTAACGGTGTACAACCCCTGATATGAAGTCTATCACTGGTCCGGATTCAGCCGTTTTAACTGGTTTGGCTTCTATCCATTTGGTGAACTTGTCTACCATGACCAATAAGTATTTTTTTTCTTATGGCTTCCCCCTTTAAGAGGTCCGACCATATCCAGCCCCCAGACCACGAAGAGCCAAGTTATGGGGATTGTTTGGAGAGCGGTAGGGGGCATATGGCTCTGATTGGCGAAGAGTTGGCAACCGACGCAATGTTGGACAAGCTCCTGTGCATCTGTCTAGGCTGTTGGCCAATAAAAACCTGTACGGAAGGCCTTGCTTACAAGTGCCCGAGCTGCAGTGTGGTGCCCGCCGAGTCCGGCATGGATTTCGGCCAAGAGCTGGCGCCCTTCCTCTTCGGAGATGCATCTTTGGAGCACTCCGGTGGCGCTTTTCTTATAGATCTCTCCCTCATGGACTTTGTAGGCCTTGGAATGCCGCACAATACAACGTGCCTCATTTTGGTCCTCGGGGAGCTCTTGCCTATTTAGGTAGGCTAAGAAGGGCTCAGTCCACGGGGTGATGACAGCCATGATTTCGTGGGCCGAAGGTGTTATTTCGGTGGCAGAGCCTCCGATTACGTCAGATGGTTCGGAATCCGGGGTTGTATTCGGAGCCGGACTGATATTGTCGGACTCCCCTTCCCATACCACGGACAGCTTGAACAGCCTTTCCAAGAAGATATTAGGTGGGACGGGGTCATGTTTAGCGCCGATGCGGGCGAGGATGTCCGCCGCTTGGTTGTTTTCTGTGAACACATGGTGGAATTCGAGCCCCTCGAACCGAGCTAACATTTTGAGGACGACATTATGGTAGGCCGCCATTTTTGGATCCTTGGCATCAAAGTCTCCATTTATTTGTGATATTGCGAGGTTCGAGTCCCCGCGCACTTCGAGGCATTGGATGCCCATGGAGACTGCCATCCGAAGACCATGCAACAGAGCCTCGTATTCGGTTGCATTGTTAGAGTCTGTGTATAATATTTGGAGTACATATTGGACCGTGTCTCCGGTGGGGGACGTCAGGACGACACCCGCTCCCAATCCGGCCAGCATTTTAGAGCCGTCGAAGTGCATGATCCAATTGGAGTATGCACCATACTCTTTAGGTAGTTCGGCTTCTGTCCATTCGGCAACAAAGTCAACCAGTACTTGCGACTCAATGGCTCGCCGTGGTTTGTATATTATGTCGAACGGAAGGAGCTTGATGGCCCATTTAGCAATCCGGCCCGTGGCATCGCGGTTATTTATTATGTCATTGAGTGGTACTTCGGAGGCCACTGTGATCGAACACTCTTGAAAGTAGTGTCGTAGCTTCCGGGATGCCATGAATACCGCGTATGCTATCTTCTGATAGTGTGGGTACCAGAATTTGCATGGGGTGAGGACAACGGACATGTAATATACAGGCTTTTGGAGCGGGAGCTTGTGTCCGTCCGCTTCTCGTTCGACGACGAGCACTGCGCTTACAACCTGGTGTGTTGTAGCTATTTATAATAACATAGGTTCGCCAGAAGTTGGCGCGGTCCGGATTGGGTTACTGGCCAAGAGGGCTTTTATTTCTTCCAATCCGGCTGTGGCCGCATCCGTCCACTCGAAGTGTTCGGTGCGCCGAAGAAGGCGATAAAGGGGTAGTGCCTTTTCTCCTAATCAGGAGATAAAGTGGCTTAAGGCAGCCACACATCCGGTTAGTTTCTGGATCCTGCTTGAGGTCTGTTGGGGTAGCCAACTATGACAGAGCTTGGATTTTTTCCGGATTTGCTTCGATTCCTCTATTGGAGATGATGAAGCCGAGCAACTTCCTGGAGGGTACACCGAAGACACATTTTTCCGGGTTGAGCTTGATGTCGTATGTTCGGAGGTTGTCGAACGTGAGCCTCAAGTCATCTATTAGAGTTTCAACGTGTCTTGTTTTGATGACCACGTCGTCCACGTATGCCTCCACTGTTTTGCCGATTTGCTTCTCCAGGCATGTCTGGATCATGCATTGATAGGTTGCGTCGGTGTTTTTGAGCCCGAAAGGCATAGTGTTGAAACAGAAGGGGCCATATGGCGTTATGAAGGCCGTTGCGGCTTGGTCGGATTCCACCATCTTTATCTGATGGTATCCGGAGTATGCGTCGAGGAAACGCAGTGGGTCGTGTCCTGCAGTGGCGTCAATAATTTGGTCAATGCGAGGGAGGGGGAAGGGATCCTTAGGGCAAGCCTTATTGAGGTCTTTGAAATCGACACATAGGCGCCAGGATTTTTCCTTCTTTGGTATCATTACCAGGTTTGCTAGCCAATCCGGATGTTTTATATCTCTGATGAATCCGGCCTCGAGTAGCTTGGCTAGCTCTTCTCCCATGGCTTGCCGCTTAGGCTCTGAGAAGTGCCTAAGAGTCTGCTTGACTGGCTTGTATCCTTTCAGTATATTGAGGCTGTGTTCAGCCAGCCTACGTGGGATGCCTGGCATGTCTGAAGGATGCCAGGCGAAAATGTCCCAATTCTCACATAGGAAATCTCGTTGTGCGGCGTCCATTGTGGGGTTCAACTATGTCCCGATGGAAGTTGTCTTTGTGGGGTCCGTTGGGTGGACCTAGAATTTGACTATCTCGTCCGCGGGCTTGAAAGAGGTGGACTTGGGTCGCTTGTCAAGTATCACGTCGTCCCTGTCCACTGTTGCACACAACGTTGTTAGTTCTTCGGCTGCGAAGGCTTCGGATAATGCCTCCAGGGCCAGTGCGGCAGTTTTATTTTCGGCACGAAGTGCGACGTCCGGATCACTAGCTAAAGTGATGATTCCATTGGGCCCGGGCATTTTGAGCTTCATGTACCCGTAATGGGGTACAGCTTGAAAGCTCGTGAATGCGTCCCGCCCTAAGAGGGTGTGGTATCCACTGCTGAATGGGGCCACTTGGAATGTGATTTCTTCGGACCTGTAATTCTTCGACGTGCCGAATACCACATCTAGTGTGATTTTTCCCGCACATCGTCCCTCGCAACTAGGGATGATTCCCCTGAAGGTCGTGCTACTTTTCTCAATGCGGCTTTTGTCAATTTCCATCTTGTTGAGGGTTTCCTCGTAGATGAGGTTTAATCCGCTTCCGCCGTCCATGAGCACTTTAGTGAGCCGGAAGCCGTCCACGATTGGACTAGGGACCAAAGCGGCTGGTGCCCTGTCACATCCCTAGTTCTGGTATGCTCAAGGCCAGCTAGTCATTTGTGCATCATGTTTAAATTCCATTTAATTTTGAAATGGGGATTTGTGAAACCCTCAGAATCATTTTTGGAAATGACCCGAATAAAAATTGCTCCAAAAAAGGTCCAAGAAAATGCTCATGTTGCTCTCTGAAAATATTGGACAGAGATAAAAATCAAACCAATATTTTCAAGAGCCCATAAGTATTTATTTTGGTCATTTGGAATTAATGCATAAATATTTGTATTGGATATATATTTGTTATATATATAATATATGTCCAAAAATTATGCCATTTGCTGAGGAGCTCTGGAATAATACCACTAGTTACTATAAAAATTGGCATAAGTAAATAAAATGATTTAGTAATATTAGTAAATCAAAACAAATGTCAGAAAAATTGAAAAGAAAAAGAAATGGAAAACCTACTTGTGCTTACCTGTGCAGCCACCTGGCGGCCCAAGTGGCCAGCCCAGCAGCAGCCCGGCCCACTGGCTCCTCTGTCGTCTTCCTCCCCCTCGCCCAAAGCAGCTGCGTGGCCGGCATGCCG
>NC_041385.1:637010321-637047243 GCF_002162155.2 Triticum dicoccoides
ACGCGCCCCCCGGACCCTCTCACTCTTCCCCAGTTCTCTCCCCTCCTCTCCCTCGCTCTCTCTCTCACGGCCGAGATCACCGTCGCCGCCGTCCATAGCCACCGTTGCCTCGACCACTGCCGCACGTCCTCGACGCGCTCGACAGCTCCGCCGCGACCCCCTATCCCTCCTGACCGAGCCAAGCAACCCGGGAAAGCTCCGCTTCGTCCTCGGCGCCGTCGTCTTCATCTCCGGTCACCGGAGATCGTCTTCGCCACCCCGCCGACTCCAGCCTTCTTCGAGCTCTCCGACGACGCCCGCCGGCCCGCTATGAGCCCCTCTGTCATTCCCCCTCATCTCCTGCCTCCCCGTGCGCCGTAGCCGCGCGCCCGCTCGAAGCCGTGCTCCGGCCGCCGCCTCGAGCTCCGCTTCGGCGAGCTCCGGCCACCCCTGCTCCTCCTTCCTGCCCCACCAGATGCGCGAGAGCCCGGGCTACGCCCCGGTGCCCTTAGCCGCCGCCCCCGTGGCCTATAACGCTGACACCGCTGTGTCCCGTGGTCGCCGGCGACGACCTCGCCGGCCTGACAGGTGGACCCCACCGTTAGGTGATTAGCTTAAGCTAATCACCAACTAACCTAACCCCTAATGCTGACAAGTGGGCCCCAGTGCCCCCTAATCTCTAATTAAGCTAAACTAACCCCCCTGTTTAACCCGTGTCACTGACGTGTGGCCCCTACACGTCAGGTTTGACCAGTCAGCGCTGTTGACTTGCTGACGCAATCATGACGCAGTGCTGACGTAATTATTTATTTTCTGGATTTAAATTAAATCAGGAAATTCCAGGAATTGTTATAAACTTCAAAAAATCATAGAAATTCAACCGTAACTCAGATTGAAATAATTTATATATGAAAAATTATCAAAAAATGCAATCTATCCATCTGTACTAGTTTCATGCATGACAAACCAACTTATATCTACTATATAAGTGAAACACTAAATGGCTTATATAAAGAGCTTATTTTGGAGATGCATTTGAATCTTTGGTTCAAATGGATTTCACCCAAATAAAAGCTAGTTGCATTAGCTTAATCAGCATCACATCTACATGCCATGTTCATGCATCATATTGTTGCATATGCTTGTGTATTGATTGCCGACACCGTTCCTTCTCGATAGGTCCTGCTCCGGAGACCGTTCCAGAGTACCTATCTGAGGAGCAGTGCCTTCCTTATTGATATACCAGGCAAGCAAACCCCCTTGTTCATTCCGATACAATCCTACTCTCTTGCTCCTGCTCTCAGTTATTGCATTTGGACAACAACGTTTCAACTGCTACTTTGTGCTACGGTAGTTGAACCCATTCCTCTGCGTGACCTGTCATTGCCACAGTAAATAGTTGAAACCCACTAGCATGTGTAGGAGTTGATTGAGCCATGTTGTGTTCCTACCATGCCATGCCTGCTATTGCTTAGAGTTGTGTCAGGTCTGATTCATTGGGAATGAATTGGAGTGTTATGATATGTCCTGGTGCTGAGAGTTAAGTGTGTGAACACGATTTGGTAAAGGTAGCGGTGAGAGGCCATGTAGGAGTACATGGTGGGTTGTCTCAATGGAACCGTCCTTAAGCACTGAGTTCTATCTATGTTGTCCAATGACTCGATACTACCACACATTGGGCTCCGGGCGCTCCAAGCCCTCTCGACTTATTAACCAACTTTCTCTCTGTCCAGGAGTCGCAACTAGTTTCTGGTGTTTGTAGGTAGTGTTAGTAGTCTACCAAGTGGCACCCGGCCAGGTGGGCTTGGGACAGACTAGGCACAAGTGGCACGGTGTACCAAGCGTAGATCCATCCGGCGAGGTGGGCTTGGGAACCCTGCACACATCATTTGGGGCCGTGAGCGACACCCCGGCCGGATCTCCTTGCGGATGGAACCCGAATAGGCGATAAACCTGGATTAGAGTCTTGTGTGGTTAGTCAGGTCATGGCCGACACCCTCGCCAGGCTTCCGCTTGAAGGTTGCCGAGATACATGACGTGTGCATGGCGGTAAGTGGCGAGAGCATGTGTGAAGAAGTACACCCCTGCAGGGTTAACATGATCTATTCGAATAGCCGGGTCCGCGGTTATGGACTTCTTGGGTGCTTACATGGTACATAGATAACTTGAAGTGGATACTATAAAATGCTCAAGACAAGTGTGAGTGCTATGGATGGCCTTCTCGTAAGGAGACGGGGATGAATCCATAGTAGTGTATTGTGTGGTGATTAGTGGACTCGTGTGTGCCATATCACCTCAAAGAAGTTCTGGTAGTCCTAGAATAGGATAGCCATAGAGTCAAAGCTGGCTTGCTGCAACTAAACCCCACATTACCCCCTTGATACAAGTGCATGTATGATAGGATCTGATGTAAGTCTCGCTGAGTACCTTTGTACTCATGTTGCTTTATTTATGTTTTTGCAGCGGAGACTTCGCACTTACTAGTGTTCTCGTGGACTTCGACAAGTAGCTTGTACCTCAGCTACGATCTTGATAGGATGTTGTAGATAGTCAGGCTCTTCAGCCTTTTTCATTTGTAGATGTCTGTATTCAGACATGTAATGCTTCCGCCTGTTGCTTGTTTGCTCTGACTGTTGGGTCATGTGACCCCTGTTTGTAATAATGCTATGATGGCTCTTTGAGCCTTATCTATATGAGTTGTTGAGTTATGTTGTGATGCCATGTTGTACAGCACATACTTGCATGTTATGCGTACGTGTAATGTGTATTGCTAAGTGTGGGATCTGACTATCTAGTTGTTTATCCTTAGTAGCCTCTCTTACCGGGAAATGTCTCCTAGTGCTTCCACTGAGCCCTGTTAGCTTGCTACTGCTCCGGAACACTTAGGCTGGCCGGCATGTGTCCTTCTTCGTTCCTGTGTTTGTCCCTTTGGGGAAATGTCACGCGGTGTCTACCGGAGTCCTGTTAGCCTGCTACAGCCCGGTTTAATAGAGTCCTGCTAGCCCAGTTGCTACAGCCATAGATTCACTCGCTGATGATCGACACGTTCGATGTTGGGTCATGTATGCCTGTCCCTGTAAGTTAGTGCCACTTTGGGTTCATGACTAGCCATGTCAGCCCGTGTTCTTTGTCATATGGATGCTAGCAACACTATCATATACATGTGCCAAAAGGCGCAAACGGTCCCGAGCATGGTAAGGTGACACCCGTGGGAATACCGTGCGTGAGGCCGCAAAGTGATATGAGGTGTTACATGCTAGATCGGTGTGGCATGGAATCGGGGTCCTAACAGCTTTGGTATCACAGCCTGACTGCCTGTAGGATTACCAAGCCAAACTGGTCGAAGTTGAGTCTAGAAATTCTTTAGTTATAAAGGGAATTTATTGTGGGAAGGAACGTAAGGCTCTTTTTACTCCTTATACCTCATGGCCTTCTGATGTGAGTCATCCTATCTTTCCTGCGGAGTTAAGGAACTAGGCTTTCTCTTCTGTCTATCAGGATCACGTGTTACTACTCCGTAGTCCCATAGGATTGGTTGATCAGAGTCATACCCCAGTTTTCGAGTACTTCCAATGTAGCCTATTTAGTATGATCTCAGAACCTTGACTGGTGAGTTGAGTATGTTACTACCCCATTTTAGCAGGATGTCTCATTCTAAGCATTTTACTGCCGTTATGCTGCCGGAATTTCCCTAGGAGTTCGAGAGATACTATTTTCCTTGTCCTACATTCTATAGCCTATAGTTGATGCTGATTCCGTCCTTGGTTTTGTTTCTCAGGATGTCATCAGCTAAGCGAAGTTCTGTTGCTCGTAGCCAGAACCACGGAGATGGTAGGGATGAGGATCCTCCCGACCAGCCTTCGTTGGTAGAGTTCATGTTAGAGATGGAGAGGAACAAGCGTGAGTCTAACCGCTTGTTGGCACGTATCGAGGAGAACACCGCACATCGGTTCAAAGGGTCTGTAACCATTCATGACTTCATTCGCTTGCACCCACCTACCTTCCATCATTCCATCGAGCCACTCGATGCAGATGACTGGCTCCATAGCATCACTCATAAGCTACGTTCCGCGAACATAGCTGAAGATGACAAGGTCACTTATGCCACATACCATCTAGAAGGTCCTGCTAGTCTTTGGTGGCAGAACTATGAGGCTATGCTTCCAGCTGGCCAGACTCCTACCTGGAGGGATTTCACTGAGGCTTTTCACGAGCATCACATCCCCCAGTCCCTCATTGATCGCAAGAGAGAAGAGTTCTGTAGTTTCACCCAGAGTAAGATGGATGTTGATGCTTACAGTAGAGAGTTTGAGAACCTTGCCCGCTATGCTTCAGAAGAGGTGTCCACAGACGCCAAGAAGCAGGCCAGGTTCCGGAAGGGTCTCAACCCCAAGTTGTGTCGTGATCTCCACCTGCATCATTGTGATACATTCCAAGCCCTTGTGAACAAAGCCATTAATGCAGAGACAGCCCAGCTCACTTACGAGGAGTCTCGTAAGCACACCCGTGATTTGGGATCTTCCTCCGGTTCTAGTTCTCAGAAGCGCCGGATTTGGGTTCCAAACTCCGCTCTTCCACCCGGATATGTACCGAAGCCATCTTATGTGGCACCTCATCTAGTTCAGCAGTATGCTCCACCCAGGCCTATTGGTGGACCGCCTGCCAATGCGGGTCCATGTTCTACCTCCAAGATTTGTTACAAGTGCGGAGAGCCAGGCCACATTGCCCGTATTTGCACTCAGACCAGTGTTGCTCCACCCCAGCCCGAGAAGTCTGTTGGCCATGGTAAGCCACCACGCAAGATGATTAGTGCCAAGTCAGCTCCCACTGTACATGGACGTGTGCATCACGTCTCAGCTAAAGACGCTCATGATGATCCAGATGTCGTTCTTGGTACACTCCTTGTCAACTGTCATCCAGCATCAGTTCTATTCGATACTGGAGCGTCTCATTCCTTCATTTCTGAAAGCTATGCCCGCTTGCACGACATGTCATTTTGTGATATGCCCTCCCCGCTACTTATTCAAACCCCTGGATCCAAATGGCAAACTTCTAGGATAAGTTATGGCAATGAAATCCATGTTGATAGACTTGTATTCCTTGCTTCCTTGATATCTCTCAAGTCTTCGGATATTAACATCATCTTGGGTATGGACTGGATGACAGCTCATCATGCCAAGATTGGTTGTTTCACCAGGTCTGTTCAGTTTACACATCCATCTGGCAAGATAGTCACTGTCTCCACTAGAGTTGCTAAGCGTCAGCTCTATTCTCTTAATGTCGGCCCTCTTCCAGACCTTGAAGATATCCCGGTAGTCCGTGACTTTCCGGATGTCTTTCTAGAGGAACTACCAGGTGTTCCACCTGACCGAGATGTAGAGTTCGTCATAGATCTTATCCCTGGAACCGCTCCAATCTCTAGGAGACCTTACAAAATGGCATCCTTAGAACTAGCCGAGCTTAAGAAATAACTTGATGAGTCCTTGCAAAAGGGTTTCATCCATCCCAGTTCTTCTCCTTGGGCTTGCCCCGTCCTCTTTGTCAAAAAGAAGGATGGTACGGATCGGATGGTTGTAGATTATCGTCCCGTTAATTTGGTCACGATAAAGAACAAGTATCCGCTCCCCAGGATCAACGACCTGTATGATCAGCTCGCTGGATCCTCAGTCTTCTCCAAGATGGATTTGAGGTTAGGCTACCACCAAATCAAGATCAGAAACGGGGACATTCCCAAGACAGCCTTTGTCACTCATTATGGCCAGTACGAGTACACCGTCATGTCCTTCGGTCTAACCAACGCCCCAGCCACTTTCTCCCGCTTGATGAACCCGATCTTCATGGAGTACTTATATATGTTCGTCGTGGTTTACCTCGATGATATTCTTATTTACTCGAAGAACGAGGAAGAGCATGCCGAACATCTTAGACTTGTGTTAGAAAAACTCAGAGAGCACCGCCTTTATGCCAAGTTCTCCAAGTGTGAATTTTGGTTGCCAGAAGTGACCTACCTAGGCCACGCAATCTCTGGTAAAGGCATTGCTGTCAACCCGAGAGAGTTAAGTCCGTTCTTGATTGGACTCCACCTGAAACCGTTAAACAAGTTAGGAGTTTCCTTGGTCTAGCCAGCTATTGTCGCCACTTTGTTGAAAACTTCTCCAAAGTAGCCAAACCCCTCACGGAACTTCTCAAGAAAGATAAAAAGTTTGAGTGGTCCCCACAATGTGAATACAGTTTTCAGGAGCTGAAAAGATGCCTGACTTCTGCTCCCATACTTGTGCCACCGGATTTCACTAAAGACTTTGTTATCTACTGCGATGCCTCACGACAGGGACTAGGTTGCATTCTTATGCAGGATCGTCATGTGATTGCCTATGCATCTCGACAGTTGCATCCACATGAGGAGAATTATCCTACACATGATTTAGAGCTTGCAGCCGTAGTCTATGCACTCAAGACCTGGCGACATTACCTTCTTGGTAAACATTGCGAGATCTACACCGATCACCAGAGTCTCAAGTATATCTTCACCCAACCAGATTTGAACCTTAGGCAAAGACGTTGGTTGGAGTTGATCTCAGATTATGATCTAGGGATTACCTACACTCCAGGCAAAGCTAATGTCATGGCTGATGCGCTAAGTCGTAAATCCTATTGCAATAATATTATGTTGCAGCAGGGCCAACCACTTCTCCATGAGGAATTTTGTAAGCTTAACCTTCACATAGCTCCTCGCGGATTCCTTTCTACCTTGGTGGCGAAACCTGATCTTGAGGATCGGATTATCGCAGCTCAAAAGCAGGACATGGGAATTTCCCGAATCAAGAGAAACATTAAGAAGGGAGTTGGTGGATGTTTCTCTATGGATGATCGTGGTGTTGTTTTCTTTGAGAATCGCTTGGTGATTCCCAAGAATCAACATCTGCGACAACTGATCCTTAAGGAGGCGCGTGAATCTCCTCTCACAATTCTTCCCGGTAGTACTAAGATGTATCAGGACCTACACCAGAGGTTCTGGTGGACTAGGATGAAGAGAGAAATCGCTGAGTTCATTGCTAAATGTGACGTTTGTCGTCGCGTTAAGGCAGAGCATCAAAGGCCTGCTAGCACCCTTCAGCCTTTAGCTATTCCTGAATGGAAATGGGATAAAGTTGGTATGGACTTCATCATAGGCTTTCCCAGGACCAAGAGAGGGAATAATGCTAACTTCGTAGTCATTGACCATCTTTCCAAAGTGGCTCACTTCCTACCTGTTCGAGAGAGTATCACCGCTAGTCAGCTCGCTGACTTATATATTTCTCGAATAGTGTCACTTCATGGTGTTGCACTAGAGATCAATTTAGGCCGTGGTAGTCTTTTCACTTCTCATTTCTGGGAGAGTTTCCAAACTGCCATGGGAACCCATCTTTCCTTCAGTACCGCTTTCCACCCTCAGTCGAGTGGTCAGGTGGAAAGGGTAAATCAAATCCTCGAAGACATGCTTAGAGCTTGCGTTATCTCATTCGGTATGGATTGGGAGAAATGTCTTCCTTCTGCCGAGTTTGATTATAACAATAGCTATCAATCCAGTCTCAAGAAAGCTCCTTTTGAGATTCTCTATGGACGAAGATGTCAAACACCCTTGAACTGGTCAGAAACCGGTGAAAGACAATTCTTTGGACTGGACATGATCCAGGAGGCAAAAGAGCAAGTTCACATCATTCGTGAGAATTTGAAAACAGCCCAGTCTCGTCAACAGAGCCTGTATGATCGACATCATAAGGATATGACTTATGAAATTGGTGACAAAGCTTATCTTCGGGTTACTCCTTTGAAGGGTACCCATCGTTTCGGTATCAAGGGCAAGTTGGCTCCTCGTTACATTGGTTCCTTTCGCATTCTCGCTAAACGAGGAGAGGTTGCCTACCAGTTGGAACTACCCCCACATCTTTCTCGAGTTCATGATGTCTTCCACGTCTCTCAACTCAGGCGTTGCTTCTCGGATCCCATCCGCGGAGTGGACCACGAAACGCTTGATCTCCAAGATAACCTCACATATCGAGAGTACCTGGTTCGCATTCTTGATCAAGTAGAGCGTGTCACTCGACGTCATAACATCAAGTTTCTCAAGGTTCAGTGGTCTCATCATTCCGAGAGAGAAGCTACTTGGGAGCGAGAAGATAGTCTTTGACTGGAGTACCCCGCTTTCTTTCCGTCGACCCCTGAATCTCGGGACGAGATTCTTTCAAGTGGGGGTGAGTTGTCACATCCCTAGTTCTGGTATGCTCGAGGCCAGCTAGTCATTTGTGCATCATGTTTAAATTCCATTTAATTTTGAAATGGGGATTTGTGAAACCCTCAGAATCATTTTTGGAAATGACCCAAATAAAAATTGCTCCAAAAAAGGTCCAAGAAAATGCTCATGTTGCTCTCTGAAAATATTGGACAGAGATAAAAATCAAACCAATATTTTTAAGAGCCCATAAGTATTTATTTTGGGCATTTGGAATTAATGCATAAATATTTGCATTGGATATATATTTGTTATATATATAATATATGTCCAAAAAATATGCCATTTGTTGAGGAGCTCTGGAATAATACCACTAGTTCCTATAAAAATTGGCATAAGTAAATAAAATGATTTAGTAATATTACTAAATCAAAACAAATGTCAGAAAAATAGAAAAGAAAAAGAAATGGAAAACCTACCTGTGCTTACCTGTGCAGCCACCTGGCGGCCCAAGTGGCCAGCCCAGCAGCAGCCCGCCCCACTGGCTCCTCTGTCGTCTTCCTCCCCCTCGCCCAAAGCAGCTGCGTGGCCGGCATGCCGCAGCCGCGCCACGTCTCCACCACCTCCTGCTTCTCCCCCCCGTCGTCTGGATGCCCCGCACATCGCCACGCGCCCCCCGGACCCTCTCACTCTTCCCCAGTTCTCTCCCCTCCTCTCCCTCGCTCTCTCTCTCACGGCCGAGATCACCGTCGCCGCCGTCCACAGCCACCGTGGCCTCGACCACTGCCGCACATCCCCAACGCGCTCGACAGCTCCGCCGCGACTCCCTATCCCTCCTCACCGAGCCAAGCAACCCGGGCGAGCTCCGCTTCGTCCTCAGCGCCGTCTTCTTCATCTCCCGTCGCCCGGAGATCGTCTTCGCCGCCCCGCCGACTCCAGCCTTCTCCGAGCTCTCTGACGACGCCCGCCGGCCCGCTGTGAGCCCCTCTGTCGTTCCCCCCTCCTCTCCTACCTCCCCGTGCACCGTAGTCGCGCGCCCGCTCGAAGTCATGCTCCGACCGCCGCCCCGAGCTCCGCTCTGGCGAGCTCCGACCACCCCTCCTCCTCCTTCCTGCCCGCCCAGATGCGCGAGAGCCCGGGCTACGCCCAGGTGCCCTTAGCCGCCGCCCCCGTGGCCTGTAACGCGGACACCGCTGTGTCCCGTGGTCGTCGGCGACGACCTCGCCGGCCTGACAGGTGGACCCCACCGTCAGGTGATTAGCTTAAGCTAATCACCAACTAACCTAACCCCTGATGCTGACATGTGGGCCCCAGTGCCCCCTAATCTCTAATTAAGCTAAACTAACCCCCCTGTTTAACCCGTGTCATTGACGTGTTGCCCCTACACGTCACGTTTGACCAGTCAGCGTTGTTGACTTGCTGACGCAATCATGACGCAGTGCTGACGCAATTATTTATTTTCTGGATTTAAATTAAATCAGGAAATTCCAGGAATTGTTATAAACTTCAAAAAATCATAGAAATTCAACCGTAACTCAGATTAAAATAATTTATATATGAAAAATTATCAGAAAAATGCAATCTATCCATCTGTACTAGTTTCATGCATGACAAACCAACTTATACCTACTGTATAAGTGAAACACTAAATGGCTTATATAAAGAGCTTATTTTGGAGATGCATTTGAATCTTTGGTTCAAATGGATTTCACCCAAATAAAAGCTAGTTGTATTAGCTTAATCAGCATCACATCTACATGCCATGTTCATGCATCATATTGTTGCATATGCTTGTGTATTGATTGCCGACACCGTTCCTTCTCGATAGGTCCTGCTCCGAAGACCGTTCCAGAGTACCTGTCTGAGGGCAGTGCCTTCCTTGTTGATATACTAGGCAAGCAAACCCCCTTGTTCATTCCGATACAATCCTACTCTCTCACTCCTGCTCTCAGTTATTGCATTAGGACAACAACGTTTCAACTGCTACTTTGTGTTGCGATAGTTGAACCCATTCCTCTGCATGACCTGTCATTGCCACAGTAAATAGTTGAAACCCACTAGCATGTGTAGGAGTTGATTGAGCCATGTTGTGTTCCTACCATGCCATGCCTGCTATTGCTTAGAGTTGTGTCAGGTCTGATTCATTGGGAATGAATTGGAGTGTTACGATATGTCCTGGTGCTGATAGTTAAGTGTGTGAACACGATTTGGTAAAGGTAGCGGTGAGAGGCCATGTAGGCATGCATGGTGGGTTGTCTCACTGGAACCGTCCTTAAGCACTAAGTTCTATGTATGTTGTCCAATGACTCGATACTACCACACATTGGGCTCCGGGCGCTCCAAGCCCTCTCGACTTATTAACCAACTTGATCTTTGTCCAGGAGTCGCAACTAGTTTCGGGTGTTTGTAGGTAGTGTTAGTAGTCTACCAAGTGGCACCCGGCCAGGTGGGCTTGGGACAGACTAGGCACAAGTGGCACGGTGTACCAAGCATAGATCCATCTGGCGAGATGGGCTTGGGAACCCTGCACACATCATTTGGGGCCGTGAGCGACACCCCGGCCGAATCTCCTTGCGGATGGAACCCGAATAGGCAATAAACCTGGATTAGAGTCTTGTGTGGTTAGTCAGGTCGTGGCCGACACCCTCGCCAGGCTTCCGCTTGAAGGTTGCCGAGATACATGACGTGTGCATGGCGGTAAGTGGCGAGAGCATGTGTGAAGAAGTACACCCCTGCAGGGTTAACATGATCTATTCGAATAGCCGGGTCCGCGGTTATGGACTTCTTGGATGCTTACATGGTACATAGATAACTTGAAGTGGATACTATAAAATGCTCAAGACAAGTGTGAGTGCTATGGATGGCCTTCTCATAAGGAGATGGGGATGAATCCATAGTAGTGTATTGTGTGGTGATTAGTGGACTCGTGTGCGCCATATCACCTCAAAGAAGTTCTGGTAGTCGTAGAATAGGATAGCCATAGAGCCAAAGCTGGCTTGCTGCAACTAAACCCCACATTACCCCCTTGATACAAGTGCATGTATGATAGGATCTGATGTAAGTCTTGCTGAGTACCTTTGTACTCATGTTGCTTTATTTATGTTTTTGCAGCGGAGACTTCGGTCTCACTAGTGTTCTCGTGGACTTCGACAAGTAGCTTGTACCTCATCTACGATCTTGATAGGATGTTGTAGATAGTCAGGCTCTTCAGCCTTTTTCATTTGTAGATGTCTATACTCAGGCATGTAATGCTTCCGCCTGTTGCTTGTTTGCTCTGACTGTTGGGTCATGTGACCCCTGTTTGTAATAATGCTATGATGGCTCTTTGCGCCTTATCTATATGAGTTGTTGAGTTATGTTGTGATGCCATGTTGTACAACACATACTTGCATGTTATGCATACGTGTAATGTGTATTGCTATGTGTGGGATCTGACTATCTAGTTGTTTATCCTTAGTAGCCTCTCTTACCGGGAAATGTCTCCTAGTGCTTCCACTGAGCCCTGGTAGCTTGCTACTGCTCCAGAACACTTAGGCTGGCTGGCATGTGTCCTTCTTCGTTCCTGTGTCTGTCCCTTTGGGGAAATGTCACGCGGTGTCTACCGGAGTCCTGTTAGCCTGCTACAGCCCGATTTACCGGAGTCCTGCTAGCCCAGTTGCTACAGCCCAGATTCACTCGCTGATGACTGACACGTTCGATGATGGGTCATGTATGCCTGTCCCTGTAAGTTAGTGCCACTTTAGGTTCACGACTAGCCATGTCAGCCCGGGTTCTTTGTCATATGGATGCTAGCGACACTATCATATACGTGTGCCAAAAGGCGCAAACGGTCCCAGGCATGGTAAGGTGACACCCGTGGGAATACCGTGTGTGAGGCCGCAAAGTGATATGAGGTGTTACATGCTAGATCGGTGTGGCACGGAATCGGTGTGCTGACATGCCCAGGCTGTTCAAAATTGAGGTTCGTCACTGGCATTGAAGGTTATAGCCGTGTCGTTCCACGGATTTATTGTTGCCACGTGGCAAACTTCGGCGAGACTGCGGTGAGCTCGCTTGCGCCTATTATTTGAGGCGAAAGTCTCGAAGACTGTCAATACCACATTGTTATTTCCGGCGGGATGTTGCTCTGCTGTATGGTTTATGAGGAGATCCTCGCCGCTCTTCGCTACCTATCGGAGTATCCAACATGCTCTAAGGCTATGTGTTGGTGTGGTATCCGGTGTGCTGTGAATTTTGCATGGCCCATTGAGCCATTCCTCCAATACGGTTTCACGCCCTGCAGCGGGCTTTGGTTTTTTGGTAATTGAGTCGGATGACTTACAAGAGTTTGCCCTTTTAGTTCGGACGAAGGGTTTAGTGAGAGAGGGATTATCCCAGAAGTTTGTTTGGGTTTTCTAGGCGCTTTCCATCGCGCAGAACTTCTATACTATGGCCGCTAACTCAGCAAGGTGTACTATGTCACGACAACTTATAGCGTTGAGGATCCCTTTGTCCGCGCAATTTTTTGCAAAAGAGTGAGATTGCGTCTTCCTCGCGACAATCCTTGACCTTGTTTATCACAAGGAGAAATCTGGCCCAGTAATGATGTACTGTCTCTTGGGGCTCTTTTCTGATATGTGAAAGATTGAATAAATCTGGGTGGGTGGGTGGTTTTAAGTCCGAATCCTGACCCAATCTGAGACCCAGGGGAAGAGAAGCTTCCGAGCTTGGCGACTCGGGCTCCGGGATGTTGCCCAATTTTTCTGGCCCGCCGCCTGATTCTAAATTCGGGGTTTGGGTCATGTCCTCCCGCGGGCGGGTATCCGGCTCGGAGAGCTTGGAAATCCGGACATAGTTCGTCCTCAAAATAGAGGGAGAATTCGTACTATGCTCTTCCACTACCACTATCTCATGGGTGACCGGCGGAGAGTAAAACTCCCTTTGGTCGGGTTTAAGCCCGATCCGGTCATAGTACGTAGCGACGCCCAGAGCGGTGATGCGATCCAAGAGCTCATTAAGGGAGGAGAGCTCCATTGGATCCATCTGTTCGGCAAGTTCCGAATCGATGTGGAGGCTGTTTTTGATGACCCGAGAGGTCATCGTCGGTGCGATAGCCGATCGGGCGGTCATGATGAAGCCGCCAAGCCGGAGAGTTTGGCCTAGAGCCAGGGCTCCCTAGAGGTGATGTTGTCCTTGACAACGAGACGAGCCATCAAGCCTTATCACGACGACACAGTGGAACTCTCAATGAAAGCACCAATGTCGGTGTCAAAACCGGCGGATCTCGGCTAGGGGGTCCCAAACTATGTGTCTAAGGCTAATGGTAACATGAGATTGGGGACACAATGTTTACCCAAGTTTGGGCCCTCTCGATGGAGGTAATACCCTACTTCCTACTTGATTGATCTTGATGATATGAGTATTACAAGAGTTGATCTACCACGAAATCATAGAGGCCAAACCCTTGGAGCTAGCCTATGATTATGATTGTTCTTGTCCTACAGACTAAACCCTCCGGTTTATATAGACACTAGAGGGGGCTAGGGTTACACAGAGTCGGTTACAGAGAAGGAGATCTAACATCTGAATCGCCAAGCTTGCCTTCCACGCAAAGGAGAGTCCCATCCGGACATGGGACGAAGTCTTCAATCTTGTATCTTCATAGTCCAACAGTTCGGCCAAAGTATATAGTCCGGCTGTCCGGATACCCCCTAATCCAAGACTCCCTCAACTATCATTATCAACCTTACATATTTTGGTATTCACATATGAATATCTGTAACATCACGTTCGACATTCATTAAGAATAAACCATTGACCAGCGGGGCATGACCATAAAACATATCTCTCATATAAATAGAACAACCATTATTCTCGGATTTAAATGAGTAGCCATCTCGCATTAAACGAGATCCAAATACAATGTTCATGCTCAAAGCTGGCACTAAATAACAATTATTAAGGTTTAAAACTAATCCCGTAGGTAAATGTAGAGGCAGCGTGCCGACGGCAATCACATCGACCTTGGAACCATTCCCGACGCGCATCGTCACCTCGTCCTTCGCCAGTCTTCGCTTATTCCGCAGCTCCTGATTTGAGTTACAAATATGAGCAACCGCACCGGTATCAAATACCCAGGAGATACTATGAGTACTGGTAAGGTACACATCAATAACATGTATATCACATATACCTTTGGTGTTGCCGGCCTTCTTGTCCGCTAAGTACTTGGGGCAGTTCCGCTTCCAGTGACCATTTCCCTTGCAATAAGAGCACTCAGCCTCAGGTTTGGGTCCATGCTTTGGCTTCTTCCCGACAACTGGCTTACCGGGCGCGGCAAATCCCTTGCCATCCTTCTTGAAGTTCTTCTTACCCTTGCCTTCTTGAAACTAGTGGTTGTATTGACCATCAACACTTGATGTTCCTTTTTGATCTCCACCTCCGCTGATTTTAGCATTGAAAATACCTCAGCAATGGTTTTCACCATCCCCTGCATATTGAAATTCATCACAAAGCTCTTGTAGCTAGGTGGAAGCGATTGAAGGATTCTGTCAATGACCGCGTCATCCGGGAGATTAACTCCCAGCTGAGACAAGCAGTTGTGCAACCCAGACATTTTGAGTATGTGCTCGCTGACAGAACTATTCTCCTCCATCTTACAACTGTAGAACTTGTCGGAGACTTCATATCTCTCGACTCGGGCATGAGCTTGGAAAACCATTTTCAGCTCTTGGAACATCTCATATGCTCCGTGCTGCTCAAAACACTTTTGGATCCCCGATTCTAAGCTGTAAAGCATGCCGCACTGAACTTGGGAGTAATCATTGATGTCTACTATGCAACCTTCTTCTTGTAGATGTTGTTGGGCCTCCAAGTGCAAAGGTTTGTAGGACAATAGCAAATTTCCCTCAAGTGGATGACCTAAGGTTTATCAATCTGTGGGAGGCATAGGATGAAGATGGTCTCTCTCAAACAACCCTGCAACCAAATAACAAAGAGTCTCTTGTGTCCCCAACACACCCAATACAATGGTAAATTGTATAGGTGCACTACTTCGGCGAAGAGATGGTGATACAAGTGCAATATGAATGATAGATATGAGTATTTGTAATCTGAAATTATAAAAACAGCAAGGTAGCAAGCGATAAAAGTGAGCGTAAACGGTATTGCAATGGTAGGAAACAAGGCCTAAGGTTCATACTTTCACTAGTGCAAGTTCTCTCAACAATAATAACATAACTGGATCATATAACTGTCCCTCAACATACAACAAAGAGTCACTCCAAAGCCACTAATAACGGAGAACAAACGAAGAGATTATGGTAGGGTACGAAACCACCTCAAAGTTATCCCTTTTGATCTATCTATTCGAGAGTTCGTAGTAAAATAACATGAAGCTATTCTTTCCGTTCGATCTATCATAGAGTTCATACTAGAATAGCACCTTAAGACACAAATCAACCAAAACCCTAATGTCACCTAGATACTCCATTGTCACCTCAAGTATCCGTGGGCATGATTATACGATATGCATCACACAATCTCAGATTCATCTATTCAACCAACACAAAGTACTTCAAAGAGTGCCCCAAAGTTTCTACCGGAGAGTCAAGACGAAAACATGTGCCAACCCCTATGCCAACCCACAAGTTGATCACCAAAACATACATCAAGTAAATCACGTGAATATCCCATTGTCACCACAGATAAGCACGGCAAGACATACATCAGGTGTTCTCAAATCCTTAAAGACTCAATCCGATAAGATAAATTCAAAGGGAAAACTCAATCCATTACAAGAGAGTAGAGGGGGAGAAACATCATAAGATCCAACTATAATAGCAAAGCTCGCGATACATCAAGATCGTGCCAAATCAAGAACACAAGAGAGAGATCAAACACATAACTACTGGTACATACCCTCAGCCCCGAGGGTGAACTACTCCCTCCTCGTCATGGAGATCGCCGGGATGATGAAGATGGCCACCGGTGAGGGATCCCCCCTCCGGCAGGGTGGCGGAACAGGGTCCCGATTGGTTTTTGGTGGCTACAGAGGCTTGCGGCGGCGGAACTCCCAATCTATTGTGTCCTTCGATGTTTTTAGGGTATATGGAGATATATAGGCGAAAGAAGTCGGTCATGGGAGCCACGAGGGGCCCACGAGGGTGGAGGGCGTGCCCAGGGGGTGGGCGCGCCCCCCTGCCTCGTGGCCTCCTCAAAGCTTCCCTTACGTGCACTCCAAGTCCCCTGGATTGCTTCCATTCCAAAAATAACTTTCCCGAAGGTTTCATTCCGTTTGGACTCCGTTTGATATTCCTTTTTTTCGAAACACTGAAATAGGCAAGAAAACAGCAATATGGGCTGGGCCTCCAGTTAGTAGGTTAGTCCCAAAAATGATATAAAAGTGTAAAGTAAAGCCCATAAATATCCAAAACAGGTAATATAATAGCATGGAACAATAAAAAATTATAGATACGTTGGAGACATATCAGCATCCCCAAGCTTAATTCTTGCTCGTCCTCGAGTAGGTAAATGATAAAAACAGAATTTTTGATGTGGAATGCTACCTAGCATAATTCTCAATGTAATTTTCTTTATTGTGGCATGAATGTTTAGATCGAAATGATTCAAAATAAAAGTTGATATTGACATAAGAAATAGTAATACTTCAAGCATACTAATCAAGCAATCATGTCTTCTCAAAATAGCATGGCTAAAGAAAGTTATCCCTACAAAATCATATAGTCTGGTTGTTGCTCTATCTTCATCGCACAAAGTATTTAATCATGCACAACCCCGATGACAAGCCAAGCAATTGTTTCATACTTTAGTAATCTCAAACTTTTTTAACTTTCACGCAATACATGAGCGTGAGCCATGAACATGGTACTATATGTGGAATAGAATGGTGGTTGTGGAGAAGACAAAAAGGGAGAAGATAGTCTCACATCAACTAGGAATATCAACGGGCTATGGAGATGCCCATTAATAGATATCAATGTGAGTGAGTAGGGATTGCCATGCAACGGATGCACTAGAGCTATAAATGTATGAAAGCTCAACAAAAGAAACTAAGTGGGTGTGCATCCAACTTGCTTGCTCACGAAGACCTAGGGCATTTTGAGGAAGCCCATCATTGGAATATACAAGCCAAGTTCTATAATGAAAAATTCCCACTAGTATATAAAAGTGACAACATGGGAGACTCTCTATCATGAAGATCATGGTGCTACTTTGGAGCACAAGTGTGGTAAAAGGATAGTAACATTGTCCCTTCTCTCTTTTTCTCTCATTTTTTGGGCCCTTTCTTTTTTTTATGGCCTTTCTCTTTTTTTATGGCCTTTCTCTTTTTTATTTTTATTTTTTTATTTTCGTCTGGAGTCTCATCCCGACTTGTGGGGGAATCATAGTCTCCATCATCCTTTCCTCACTTGGGACAATGCTCTAATAATGAATATCATCACACTTTTATTTACTTACAACTCAAGAATTACAACTCAATACTTAGAACAAAATATGACTCTATATGAATGCCTCCGGCGCTGTACCGGGATATGCAATGAATCAAGAGTGACATGTATGAAGAATTATCAAGGCGGCTTTGCCACAAATACAATGTCAACTACATGATCATGCAAAAGCAATATGACAATGATGGAGCATGTCATAATAACGGAATGGTGGAAAGTTGCATGGCAATATATCTCGGAATGGTATGGAAATGCCATAATAGGTAGGTATGGTGGCTGTTTTGAGGAAGGTATATGGTGGGTGTATGGTACCGGTGAAAGTTGCGTGGCACAAGAGAGGCTAGCAATGATGGAAGCGTGAGAGTGCGTATAATCCATGGACTCAACATTAGTCATAAAGAAATCATATACTTATTGCAAAAATCTATAAGCCATTGAATACAAAGTACTACGCGCATGCTCCTAGGGGGATAGATTGGTAGGAAAAGACTATCGCTCGTCCCTGACCGCCACTCATAAGGAAGACAATCAATAAATAAAATTGTGCTCCAACTTCATCACAAAGCGGTTCACCATACATGCATGCTACGGGAATCACAAACTTCAACACAAGTATTCTTTAAATTCACAATTACCCAACTAGCATGACTCTAATATCACCACCTCTATATCTAAAAACAATTATCAAGTATCAAATTGATCATAGCATCCAATTCACTTTCTATGATAGTTTTTATTATACCCAACTTGGATGCCCATCATTCTAGGACCAATTTTTATAACCATAGCAAATACCATGTTGTTCTAAAAGACTCTCAAAATAATATAAGTGAAAAATGAGAGTTCATCTATTTCTTCAAAATATAACCACCACCGTGCTCTAAAAGATATAAGTGAAATGCTAGAGCAAATGACAAACTACTGCAAAAGATATAAGTGAAGATCAATGAGTAGTTGAATAATTATGCAACTATGTGAAGACTCTATAACATTTAAGAAGTTCAGATCTTGGTATTTTATTCATACAGCAAGCAAAGCAAAGCAAAACAAAATGACATTTCAAGGATAGCACAACTCATGTGAAGAAGCAAAGACTTAGGTTCAACCGATACTAACCGATAATTGTTGAAGAATAAAGGTGGGATGCCTACCGAGGCATCCCCGAGCTTAGATGCTTGAGACTTCTTGAAATATTATCTTGGGTGCCTTGGGCATCCCCAAGGTTGAGATTTTGTGTCTCCTTAATTCATTTTATATCATGGTTTCCTAAATCTCAAAGGCTTCATTCACACCAAACTGAACAAGAACTCGTGAGATAAGTTAGTATAAACCAATGCAAAAACCTTATCATTTTCTACTGTAACAAATTACTAACATTATTATTCAACATTTCATACTAAATGTCTCTGCATATTTAACACTCCTATACTCAAATAGAATCATTAAACGAGCAAACATATGCAAACATAACAGCAATCTGCCAAAACAGTATAGTCTGTAAAGAATGCAAGATTCATCATACTTCCCTAACTCCAAAAATTATAAGAAAAATACTAAGATGTAGAAGCTTTATCAGATCTCATCATGCAAAAAAAATTCAACATTATATCACTCTCTTACTTTTCTAGGGAATTTTTGTAACAACTGTAACCTTTCTGTTTTGAAACAACAACATGTATACTTCCAAAATAAGCATGGTAAAGGCTATCCTTGACATTATTATTGAAAATATAGAAGTAAAACATTATTCTAAATAGTATCAAGCAAATACTAAAAAAATAAAATAACGCTCCAAGCAAAACACATATCATGTGGTAAATAAAAATATAGCTCCAAGTAAAGTTACCGATGAACGAAGACGAAAGAGGGGATGCCATCCGGGGCATCCCCAAGCTTAGGCTCTTGCTTGTCCTTGAATATTACCTTGGGGTGCCTTGGTCATCCCCAATCTTAGGCTCTTACCACTCCTTATTCCATAGTCCATTGAATCTTTACCCAAAACTTGAAAACTTCACAACACGAAACTCAAAAAAAAAACTTGTAAGCTCCGTTAGTATAAGAAAATAAATCACCACTTAGGTACTGTTGTGAACTCATTATAAATTCATTTTGATTTAATATCTACTGTATTCCAACTTCTCTATGGTTCATACCCTCCGACACTACTCATAGATTCATCAAAATAAGCAAACAACACAATGAAAACAGAATCTGTCAAAAACAGAACAATCTGTAGTAATCTGTATCATTCGAAAACTTCTGTAACTCAAAGAATTCTGAATTAAATTGGTGGACCTGAGGAATTTGTCTATTAATCATCTTCAAAAATAATCAACCTAAAAGCGCTCTCCAGTAAAAAAATGGCAGCTAATCTCGTGAGCGCAAAGTTTCTGTTTTTTACAGCAAGATCACAAAGACTTCACCCAAGTCTTCCCAAAGGTTCTACTTGGCACAAACACTAATTAAAACATAAAACCACATCTAACCAGAGGCTAGATGAATTATTTATTACTAAACAGGAGCAAAAGCAAAGGACAAAAATAAAATTGGGTTGCCTCCCAACAAGCCCTATCGTTTAATGCCCCTAGCTAGGCATGATGATGACAATGATGCTCACATAAAAGATAAGAATTGAAACATAATGGGAGCATCATGAAGCATATGACTAGCACATTTAAGCCTAACCCACTTCCTATGCATAGGGATTTTGTGAGCAAACAACTTATGGGAACAATAATCAACTAGCATAGGAAGGCAAAACAAGCATAACGTCAAAACTTTAAGCACATAGAGAGGAAACTTGATATTATTGCAATTCCTATAAGCATATGTTCCTCTCTCATAATAATTTTCAGTAGCGTCATGAATGAATTCAACAACATAACCAACACCTAAAGCATTCTTTTCATGATCTACTTCAATAGAAAGTTTACTACTCTCCACATAAGCAAGTTTCTTCTCATGAATAATAGGGGGGGCAAACTCAACAAAATAATTATCATGTGAGGCATAATCCAATTTAAAACTAAAATCATGATGACAAGTTTCATGGTTATCATTATTCTTAATAGCATACAAGTCATCACAATAATCATCATAAATAGCAACTTTATTCTCATAATCAATTGGAACCTCTTCCGAAATAGTGGGATCATTACTTCCTAAAGTTGACACTCTTCCAAACCCACTTTCATCAATATAATCATCATAAATAGGAGTCATGCTTTCATCATAATAAATATTCTCATCAAAACTTGGGGGACAAAAAATATCATATTCATCAAACATAGCATCCCCAAGCTTGTGGCTTTGCATATCATTAGCATCATGGGTATTCAAAGAATTCATACTAATAACATTGCAATCGTGCTCATCATTCACATATTTAGTGCCAAACATTTTATAGATTTCTTCTTCTAGCACTTGAGCACAATTTTCCTTACCATCATTCTCACGAAAGATATTAAAAAGATGAAGTGTATGAGACAAACTCAATTCCATTTTTTTGTAGTTTTCTTTTATAGACTAAACTAGTGATAAAACAAGAAACTAAAAGATTCGATTACAAGATCTAAAGATATACCTTCAAGCGCTCACCTCCCCGGCAACGGCGCCAAAAATGAGCTTGATGTCTACTACGCAACCTTCTTCTTGTAGACATTGTTGGGCCTCCAAGTGAAAAGGTTTGTAGGACAGTAGCAAATTTCCCTCAAGTGGATGACCTAAGGTTTATCAATCCGTGGGAGGCGTAGGATGAAGATGGTCTCTCTCAAACAACCCTGCAACCAAATAACAAAGAGTCTCTTGTGTCGCCAACACACCCAATACAATGGTAAATTGTATAGGTGCACTACTTCGGCGAAGAGATGGTGATACAAGTGCAACATGGATGATAGGTATGAGTATTTGTAATCTGAAATTATAAAAACAGCAAGGTAGAAAGCGATAAAAGTGAGCGTAAACGGTATTGCAGTGGTAGGAAACAAGGCCTAAGGTTCATACTTTCACTAGTGGAAGTTCTCTCAACAATAATAACATAACTGGATCATGTAACTATCCCTGAACATGCAACAAAGAGTCACTCCAAAGCCGCTAATAGCGGAGAACAAACAAAGAGATTATGGTAGGGTACGAAACCACCTCAAAGTTATCCCCTTTGATCTATCTATTCAAGAGTCCGTAGTAAAATAACATGAAGCTATTCTTTCCGTTCGATCTATCATAGAGTTCATACTAGAATAACACCTTAAGACACAAATCAACCAAAACCCTAATGTCACCTAGATACTCCATTGTCACCTCAAGTATCCGTGGGCATGATTATATGATATGCATCACACAATCTCAGATTCATCTATTCAACCAACACAAAGTACTTCAAAGAGTGCCCCAAAGTTTCTACCAGAGAGTCAAGACGAAAACGTGTGCCAACCCCTATGCATAGATTCCCAAGGTCATGGACCCTCAAGTTGATCACCAAAACATACATCAAGTAGATCACGTGAATATCCCATTGTCACCACAGATAAGCACGGCAAGACATACATCAAGTGTTCTCAAATCCTTAAAGACTCAATCCGATAAGATAACTTCAAAGGGAAAACTCAATCCATTACAAGAGAGTAGAGGGGGAGAAACATCATAAGATCCAACTATAATAGCAAAGCTCGCGATACATCAAGATCGTGCCAAATCAAGAACACGAGAGAGAGAGAGATCAAACACATAGCTACTGGTACATACCCTCAGCTCCAAGGGTGAACTACTCCCTCCTCGTCATGGAGATCACCGGGATGATGAAGATGGCCACCGGTGAGGGATCCCCCTCTGGCAGGGTGCCGGAACAGGGTCCCGATTGGTTTTTGGTGGCTACAAAGGCTTGCGGCGGCGGAACTCCCGATCTATTGTGTCCTTTGATGTTTTTAGGGTATATGGAGATATATAGGCGAAAGAAGTCGGTCAGGGAAGCCACGAGGGGCCCACGAGGGTGGAGGGCGCGCCTAGGGGGGTGGGCGCGCCCCTGCCTCGTGGCCTTCTCGAAGCTTCCCTTATGTGCACTCCAAGTCCCCTGGATTGCTTCCGTTCCAAAAATAACTTTCCCGAAGGTTTCATTCCGTTTGGACTCCGTTTGATATTCCTTTTTTTCGAAACACTGAAATAGGCAAGAAAACAACAATATGGGTTGGGCCTCCGGTTAGTAGGTTAGTCCTAAAAATGATATAAAAGTGTAAAGTAAAGCCCATAAACATCCAAAACAGGTAATATAATCGCATGGAACAATAAAAAATTATAGATACGTTGGAGACGTATCAATCATCACTACGCGACTGCCAGACGTTCATAACGTCTTGAGTTGCTGGGAAAACAGGTGCTTCACCTAGCGGTGCATCAAGGACATATGCTTTCTTGGAAGCTATGAGGATAATCCTCAAGTTCCGGACCCAGTCCGTATAGTTGCTACCATCGTCTTTCAGCTTGGTTTTCTCTAGGAACGCGTTGAAGTTGAGGGTAACATTAGCGTGGGCCATTTGATCTACAAGACATATTGCAAAGATTTTAGACTAAGTTCATGATAATTAAGTTCATATAATCAAATTATTTAATGAACTCCCACTCAGATAGACATCCCTCTAGTCATCTAAGTGAAACATGATCCGAGTTAACTAGGTCGTGTCCGATCATCACGTGAGACGGACTAGTCATCATCGGTGAACATCTTCATGTTGATCGTATCTACTATACGACTCATGTTCGACCTTTCGGTCTCTTGTGTTCCGAGGCCATGTCTGTACATGCTAGGCTCGTCAAGTCAACCTAAGTGTTTTGCATGTGTAAATCTGGCTTACACCTGTTGTATGCGAACGTTAGAATCTATCACACCCGATCATCATGTGGTGCTTCGAAACAACGAACCTTCGCAATGGTGCACAATTAGGGGGAACACTTTCTTGAAATTTTATGATGGATCATCTTATTTATGCTACCGTCGTTCTAAGCAAATAAGATGAAAAAACATGATAAACATCTCATGCAATCAAATAGTGACATGATATGGCCAATATGATTTTGCTCCTTTTGATCTCCATCTTCGGGGCGCCACGATCATCATCGTCACCGGCATGACACCATGATCTCCATCATCATGATCTCCAATCGTGTCTTCATGAAGTTGTCTCGCCAACTATTACCTCTACTACTATGGCTAACGGTTTAGCAATAAAGTAAAGTAATTACATCACGTTATTCAATGACACACATGTCATACAATAAATTAAGACAACTCCTATGGCTCCTGCTGGTTGTCATACTCATCGACATGCAAGTCATGATTCCTATTACAAGAACATGATCAATCTCATACATCACATATAGCATTCATCACATCCTTTTGGCCATATCACATCACACAGCATATGCTGCAAAAACAAGTTAGACCTCCTCTAATTGTTGTTGCAAGTTTTTTTTACGTGGCTGCTATAGGTTTCTAGCAAGAACGTTTCTTACCTACGCCAAAACCACAACGTGATATGCCAATTGCTATTTACCCTTCACAAGGACCCTTTTCATCGAATCTGATCCGACTAAAGTGGGAGAGACAGACACCCGCTAGGCACCTTATGCAACTAGTGCATGTCAGTCGGTGGAACCTGTCTCACGTAAGCGTACGTGTAAGGTCAGTCCGGGCCGCTTCATCCCACGATGCTGCCAAATCAATATGAGACTAGTAATGGCAAGTAAATTGACAAAATTGACGCCCACAACAACTTGTGTTCTACTCGTGCATAGAAACTACGCATAGACCTAGCTCATTATGCCACTGTTGGGGATCGTTGCAGAAATTAAAAAATTTCTACGCATCACCAAGATCAATCTATGGAGAGACTAGAAACGAGAGAGAGGGGAGTGCATCTTCATACCCTTGAAGATCGTGAAATGGAAGCATTGCAAGAACACGGTTGGAGGAGTCGTACACGTAGCGATTCAGATTGCGGTCGATTCCGATCTTAGCGCCGAACAACGGCGCCTCCGTGTTCAACACACGTGCAGCCCGGTGACGTCTCCCGCACCTTGGTCCAGCACGGAGGAGGGAGAGGTTGGGGAAGACAACTCCAGCAGCAGCACGACGGCGTGGTGGTGGTGGAGCAACGGTTCTCTGGCAGGGCTTCGCCAAGCTCAAACGGAGGAGTAGAGGTGTTGGAAAGGGGAAGGGCTGCGCCTTGGATGTGGTGCTGCTGCCCTCCCTCCTCCCCTCTATTTATAGGGTGAAGAGGGAAGGGGGCCGACCCCTCTAGATGACATCTAGAGGGGGGCCGCGGCCAAGGGGAGGGGGCTTGCCCCCCAAGCCAAGGGGGGCGCCCCCTTTAGGGTCCCCCAACCCTAGGCGCATGGGCCCTAGGGGGGATGGTGCCCAACCCACTTAGGGGCTGGTTCCCTTCCACATACAGCCCATAGGGCCCTCCGGGGCAGGTGGACCCTCCCGGTGGACCCCCGGAACCCCTTCGGTGGTCCCGGTACAATACCGGCAAACCCCCGAATACTTCCGGTGACCGTATCATGACTTCCCATATATAAATCTTCACCTCCGGACCATTCCAGAACTCCTCGTGATGTCCGGGATCTCATTTGGGACTCCGAACAACATTTGGTAACCACATACAAACTTTCCCTATACCCTAGCGTCATCGAACCTTAATTGTGTAGACCCTACGGGTTCGGGAATCATGCAGACATGACCGAGACATCTCTCCGGCCAATAACCAACAGCGAGATCTGGATACCCATGTTGGCTCCCACATGTTCCACGATGATCTCATCGGATGAACCACGGTGTCAAGGATTCAAGCAATCCCGTATACAATTCCCTTTGTCAATCGGTACGTTACTTGCCCGAGATTCGATCGTCGGTATCCCAATACCTCGTTCAATCTCGTTACTGACAATTCACTTTACTCGTTGCATAATGCATGATCCCGTGACTAACTACTTAGTCACATTGAGCTCATTATGATGATGCATTACCGCGTGGGCCCAGAGATACCTCTCCATCATACGGAGTGACAAATCCCAGTCTCGATTCGTGCCAACCCAATAAACACTTTCGGAGATACCTGTAGTGCACCTTTATAGTCACCTAGTTACGTTGTGACGTTTGGTACACCGAAAGCACTCCTAAGGTATCCGGGAGTTACACAATCTCATGGTCTAAGGAAATGATACTTGACATTAGAAAAGCTTTAGCAAACGGACTACACGATCTTGTGCTATGCTTACGATTGGGTCTTGTCCATCACATCATTCTCCTAATGGTGTGATCCCGTTATCAATGACATCCAATGTCCATAGTCAGGAAACCATGACCATCTGTTGATCAATGAGCTAGTCAACTAGAGGCTCACTAGGGACATGTTGTGGTCTATGTATTCACACATGTATTACGGTTTCCGATCAATACAATTATAGCATGAAGAGTAGACAATTATCACGAACAAGAAAATATAATAATAACCATTTTATTATTGCCTCTAGGGCATATTTCCAACACAAGCTCCCAACAAATTGCAAACCTTGCTAGCAGCACTTCAAATTCCCTCGCATCGCCTTTCCTTTGAACTTCTTTCGCCTTGGCAAAATGCTTATGCTTCATGCTCTCTAGCTTAGAAATTGACTTCACAAATGTTAACTATGATGCATAGATGCCATATGCTAGAAAGTAGTTTGGTCATATTGATGGTCGTTCACCGTAAAGTTGCAAGGTGGAGAAGTGCAACAACTAGCCATGCAAACATAAGAGGTATCTGCAAGAATTTCATGTCATTGTGAGGTTCAGGTAACCCAAAGTAGCAATGCAATGTTCATATATCTTTGAAGGCAATAACTTCCAAAATTATGGTTGGGTCTTTGCAATACCTAGTGAATTGACTGTGCCAAGACACATGGCAATTCTTCCGCTTCTAGTGCATACAGTCAATACTCCCTAACATCCTAGACCGGCCTTTTGCTTCATGCATCGCTAGGAGCATGGTTGTGTCCTTAGCATTCAAAGAGTGTCATCCATGAATTTGTAGGAGAGCATATGCAAGTAGTGTCGCGGGCACCTTCTAGAAAGGGAAAAGCCCAGGAGACCAGCAACATTTCTTCGTTGATGGAAGAAAGGTTGTCGCCGCCAATACGACGAAATAACCATTCGGTCATGCGGAAGCGGCGCTTGAACAAGTACATCGTCAAAGGAACCGAGGCCTTCATCGGCCCAGCCGGAACGTTCCCTCTTTGGCACACATTTGTGCGCACCAATGCCAGCATTCACATATGCCCCAAGTGTGCATCACTGTCATGCGCACGCCCATGTAACCATGAGGGTTGACTCTGATAGCAAGTGTAATGCCTCCGCCAAACCCACTGGTTGACCCACCAACTCGAGGCCGTTGCGCCTGGGATCTATACTGTCCTCACAGTCCATGCTAGTCTTTTATGTGCACTTTGTCCTCACTTGTGCGCACTCGGGATCAACTTTTCAGTCGGTCACCCATCCTTAGATTGCTCCAAGCCAAGCACGCTTAACTTTGAGGTTCTCTTCAAATGGCTCCCAGAAAAGAATGTGTGCTCTATTGATATGAGTAGTCTATCATTCCTATTAAGTCAGGATGTCACATGGAGGCTCGCAGGCTCGATACGGAGCGCCCTCCAAAATTATGGTGATGGGGGCTATACGACGACTCTGCTAGAGTTACTCTTACATGGTTCACATAATTCTTTTCCTTACACTCTGTGTGAATTCAGGCAATCTAAACGGTATATAAACATCCAAGCGACGTGAGTACAACATGAGGAACATCTCTAAAGATCTAAGCTTCTTAGAAATATAGTGCTCTCCTTGCTTCTGGTTAGAAAAGCCCATGGCCCCCACTTTACCAGCTTATGTTTTAGGTTTCCTTTCTTCTTAGGTCCATTTAACAGTTACATGAGTTCCACCGACCCCTAGGATATGTAAATTTGTTTTTGCGCTGTGTGTAGTAGTGATACATGCCACCAAATCTTGAAATGTGTAAGTTTCATACTATCACAACACAAACAACGCTCCTAATGCTACTCCTCTACTACCCTCTCCGCCAAATTTCACGAAAAAATAAATATATTAAACCATAGAAAAGGAAAGTGGATTTGTAGCACCCGGGTGCTCCACACCCCTATACAAACATTAAATTCAAAAAAATAAAAGAATCTTGAAAAAAAAAACCGAGATTCCAGGATATCAAACCTGGGTTCCCGATCTACTCTTGTGAAATTTCATGAAAAAGTATCAGGATATGTATAGAAAAAAAGCTGTTTGGATGGATTTTTGTTTAGACAGTATTTTCTTCTCCACATATACGTTTCCTGGTACTTTTCATGAAATTTCACACGGGGATAGATTGGGAACCCAGGTTTGATATCCCCAAATTCAGATTTATTTATTCTTGAAATTTTTGGTATTTTTTACGTTTAATATTCATATAGGGGTGTGGAGCACCCAAAAGCTCATGTGTATTTTCCATAGAAAAGTGCCTAGCTTAATAAGCCTGAGTTGCAAAGAACGCTTAGCAAAGATCAAATGTTGATCAACATTATACGCGGGAAAACTAGGCTCCACAGAGAAGAGCGGCGTATACCAAACGTGGGGGGACTTCCGGCACGGGTCACGGTTTTCCTACCCTAGCCGCCGCCACGCCAGGCGACTAGGTAGGCGATTTTCTTCCTCCGATCTCAGCCGGCCAGGGCGTTGGCCCCCTCTCCCTCCGGCTGCTCCGGCGGCGGGAGGAAGGGGGGACCCCGTTCCTCCGTTCTGTAGTTAGGTTTTGGATTTGTAGGTCATGGTGCGCCGTTGAGGTGATGGGAGCGGCCCGGACGAATAAATTTGCCTCAGCTTCACTCCCACACCGGCGGTGCCGTTGATGGCGGCGTCTCGGAGTTGATGGCATCGTGTGTTAGGGTTCATGGGTGATGTTGGCGAGGCGGCGGCGGCGACTTCATCAGGTGTGTCTCTCCTTCTGCTCTGTCCTCATTGTTGTGGCGTTGTCTCCGACGTCATGGTGGAGCAGGGAGGTTTTGTCATCCAGGAGTACGTGCAGACGGTTGTTTGCGCTAGTGACAGCTGGAAGATGGTGCATCCCGTGCTGGATTTGTGGTTGGTGGCTGACAGTTCTGGTTTCCTCCTTCGACGACGTTGTCGTGCGGGGGTGTCAGATCTAGAGTTCGATGGCGTGTCCGGGGACATGTTGCCCCGGTCTGATTCTTTCAACGGCAATGGTTTTGCTTCTGGCAAACTGCTTTCGAGGTCCGTAAAGCTGATGATCAGCGATGGAGCCGCGTCGAGCTCGGGTGAAGAGGTGACCTGTTTTCCTTTCCTTTGGTGGTCGCTTCGGTGGTGTCGGAGGAGAGGAACAGGCGCTGGTATTATGCATAGGATTATCCTATCTTTTCAGTACTGTAATGTCGGTGCTTACGTGCCTTGTAACTGGATCTTTATTTTATAAATGAGACACGTATTACCATGCAAATAAAAAGAGAAGAGCGGCGTGGCGTCCGGTTCAAGTAGATATTAATGAAAATGTAGTCTCATAACATTTTAAAGCACATAGCCCTTTACCTACTTTTCACCGGATAGTATTTTGCGTCATAAAAAATCTGAAAAAAATTATGCATGTACATATACATATATAGTATGTATGTATCAAGATCATATCGGTGATCCACGGCTTCAATCTCGTGAAGTTTGATGTAGGTTGGTTCATAGTCGTGAAAATCGCCGGTGCGTTGCAGTCGATCGTCCGGGTGAGAGGGAGGAGTCAATGTCCTAGAGCTTGGGGCGAAGTGTGTAGGTCGACACCGAGGAGGATAGCGCTGACCTCGTGTGTCTCGTCCTTCCCGTGCATTTCCCGGGAGATTCGTGCTGAGACTCTCGTGGACCATATATGACAAGTAGGTGTGAAATTTAGAAAGGAGAAACAAAATTTACAGGGTATCATGTTTTTATTACTATTCTTTTTTAAAGGATTTTATTTACCATTTAGTATTCAGATTTGGCTTATATAATCGTGAGCCCTGTACAACGGCCTGCCAAGACTCCTCGTGAGTCAGTTTCCTACCCCGGTCCTGCACAACCGCCAAAGAGAAGAGACAGACCCGAGAGACAAACATATAAAGCCTCTTGATCAATACAGAGACTGATTAATCTTAGAGGGGCAAAAGGACCAATTCCCCGCGCACAGCGTGGCGTCTCGGAGGCATCGGCCGGAGATGAAATCGCCATTGCGGAGGCTCCGGGGCTTCGGCCACCACTACCCCAAGGAGCGGAAGGCGCACCCTCCGCCGCCCACCAAGCTCGACGAGCTCGCGGAAGCTGCCCAGGTCCGCCCGCTCCATCTCCTCATCCGCCCTTTTTCCTTTGCGTGATTTTGGGGTTTATTTCCGTGGTTCCACGTGAAATCGGCGTCAAAATCGGATCTCGCCTGGAAATTTGTGGTCTTCAGGCGCCTTTTTCCAGGAAGAGTGGGCTGTTCCTATTTGTTACTTATCATCAAACTATAGTATTTTTATTTTCTCAATGAGCCTGGAGGGATGGAGCCAATCGTCATTTGATTTTATTTCAATAGAAGGTGATCCGCATGCAAAATTGAAATATGGTTATTCCTGAGAATTTGTCATGTACTATCCATGAATCATGATCAACACTATGATACAAATGTTTCTCCACTATTTGAGAGATTAAATAATCTATACGAGTGACCTTTAGGATAAAAAATGTTTGAGATTGCCTCACGTTGATGCAAGTAGGAATTTCTTTTCATAAAATTATCTTCCAGTAGGTAGTTTAGTTGTTAGGCTCTAATCCATGACAAAGACATGCAACTTCTCTGCAGTTGCCTTTAGGTATTTGTGCAGAAGCCCTTTTTGTCTGGTCAAAGTCTATGGATGGAAGCGTCGACCGGAGAAAGTTGCTACATTAGAAAATGCCAGCCGTTAGACGTAATATTGACTCAAAATTTCAACACAGAGTGCATTATCTTGACCGGAAGTAATGTGATGGATAAAGGTCCATAACTTAGCATCGAAGTTTCTTTCTATCATAGCTATGGGAGCTTATATTCAACCAAAAACACATCATGCCATTATTCTTGAGAGATATTCCAATTCGGATACTTTGCGGGTCGTTGATGCTGCAAGGACGCTGAATAGACATTATCTTTGACTGGATAAGCTGTTTGGACTTGGGATAGTGACCTTATTTGAGCACGATTTAGATGACGTAATCATGTTCTACTGTTGCAGCTTTTAAGTGATTCTGTTTGTGGCTTGGGTTAAACAGCGTTATAGTGAAGTTATGCTTTCTGAATTCTAGAATATATGTACAAACAAATCTTAAATTATGTTCTACTTCGATATGGTAAGGGATAACACCTTGAAATGTAACCTTGAGCAGTCAACTTATCTGATATAGGTATGAAATCTTAAATTCTGTTGATCCTTATGAGGGATAGTACTGAATAACACTCTGAAAGGTAATATTCGAGCAGTTCACTTATCTGGCATAGGTATCTTACATACTGTTCTTTCACATGATGGATAGCACTGTAGAATATCTTGAAATGTAACATTCGAGTAGTTCACTGACACATCTAAAATAGACTAATATGATCCAACCATATCTTCTGTTCGCTGAATAGTGATATTATGACCGCTGAAACTGCGACACTACTTGGTGCTTAAGACAAAGGCTTCCAGAGTACATGCAACAATCTGATTCACACAACCAACACAAATTATCAAAAACTTATTACCAATTTCTACGGGTTATATTCCTTTGTTCAAAAATCACGTGAATGCCCCCTTTAAACACTGCTACAAATTTGTGATACTGAAATACGTTCCGAACTTCACTGCAGGATGTGGAACAAATGAGGAAGTGTTATGACGGCTTGCTTTCAGCCGCAGCCGCTACAACAAATAGCGTATATGGTACTTACTGCTGAAAAACTTAAGAAATGGATAGCTTGTTTGCCTATGCCACCCTTCATTAATGGGTTGTGTATATTATGCAGAGTTTTCGGAGGCTTTGGAGGAAATGGGAAGTTGCTTACTTGCAAAAAATGCACTAAATGATGAGGATGATGATAGTGGTGAGTTCTCCTCTAGGCAGATTATCACAATATATGGTGTAAAATATAACAGTAAATCATTTTTCGAGAAAACACATAAGCCTTGGGTTTTGATGCATTTATAGAAAGAGGAATTTGTACAAGCCCTAAGAAGGGCACACCCAGTAATACATCACGATGCATTAGATGCTAGGCACTGCCTCTGTCTGAGGCAACGCCGCAAGCACTCTCGTCCATTTTCCTCTGACTTAGGCCGTGTTCGGAATCCATCCCATCCGCTCCGACTCCGTGGGGTTGTGGAGCTCAGTTTAGGCCGCTCCGTAAAAATGAGCTAGAGGCTCGTCCGCTCCGGAGCGGAGTGGAGGGAGCGGAGAGGAGCCGAACGCGGCCTTAATCATGTCGAGGAGGCGATCTAAGCTGAGCTGAGCGATGATCGTGTTCTGATGCTTCTAGATGCACCAAGCCAGAAGCATGATGGCAGAGGACGCTCGCTTCCAAGCCGAGGTTTGGATGGAATGGCAACAAAGTCCATGAAACCCACCCCCTCAGTTGGGTGGCGAGCCGTCGATCAGATCCTGGAGAGCACCTCAGGTCACACCGTGTGCCAAAAGGAGTAGCCAGAGAGGAGAGAGATGGGTCATCGTCTCCTCAGACTGGTCACATAGCACGCAACTCAGTGTGTATTGTAGGTGGCGTCGCACAAGGCACTCAATGATCCAACAACAGTCCTGGCAGGGCAAGCCACATGAATAAATTGACCCTCGGAACAACCCATAGCTTCTAGATAAGCCTCCATGAGTGAACTGACCACTCACTGGAAAAGGGTGTCGTAGCAGCTCTTGGACATGAACTGGGCGTCTGAAGTCCAATGCTATAGGAGGACGCCCGAAGAGGTAGACACATTGTCTGCACCATCCGCCAGATCTGGACGTACTGCCATAAGGCCAGGGGACTCAGGGTCCCTCCAATGTCCGAAATCCATCTCAAGTCGTTCATGGTATCCCAGATGGTCCGCCGCTTCCTAGTGCGCCCTGAGACCAGTAGAAGAAGCTCAGACTGATCTCTGAAGTGGAGCGACTGTCTAGCCAACGATCCTCCCAGAATAGGGCATATGCCTCTTTGCCAACCACCATCTTGGTGGATGTGGCGACGGCTGAAGGTTGAGGGGCGGGGGGGTCGATGAGGTTGATCGCTCACTTTGCCAAGGTATGGAACACCCAAGCATCCGAGGTGGAGGGGAGTACACAACCTTAACCAGTTGAGGTGGCAATGGACGTCCTGCCGACCCGGAGGAAGCCTCATGGGCTTTATCAATCTACTTATGGACTTTCTTGTTCAAGCCAAGGACCACCAACTGATGCAGAGGCATCGTGGCCCAGATTGACTTAGCTAAGATAAAGCACATCAATGTGACATCCTAGCTTAAAAGGAATGATATACTGCTCATATCAACAAGGAGCATTATCTTTTACCGGAAAGGCATCTTGCTCCACTTTATAGATAAAGCCAATCACGATATAACGACAACTGAAACCGGAGGTTCAGACATACAACAAGGTTCAGGAAAAGAAAAAAAAGATAGTACTAGCTGCGGGCATAGCAAAACAAGCCCACAAAATAGCTGGGTGCATCTTCTTTTCCTGGTGGATGCAGCGAGAACTGAAGGCCGAGGCCCCTCCAAGGGTGGAGGGGGTCGGTGCACATTACACACGAGTGAGGATAAAGTGTGCAGGAAAGACCAGTGTTGGTTTGTGGGGTGAATCTAGATCTCGCCAGTCGTTATTCCTGATTGGATAGGGAGTCGTTATGTCGTGTGAGCTTCTAATTTCTTTAAGGCATGATCTTTCATGTATTGATTGCACTACTCCATAGTTCAGGTACATTCGTTTTTCTAATTTTAAGATTTCAAGTTTTGATCTTGTAAGCTAAATTACGTTGGTGTTTATTTGTGTAATTACTGCTCTCTTTAAGCATTTCGCCTTCTTTATATTAGTTCAAAATGCTGCAGGCAGAGTGCTGATGATGCTTGGAAAAGCCCAATTTGAACTAACAAAGTCTCTGGATAACTATGTAAGTCTTTTCCTACTACAATATGTTTCTTTTTGCAGGAGCATTTGACATTCATTAGATTTATTTAATGCAGTTAAAACTTATAATCTGCTGACATGCTTCAAAATTTTCTCATCAGCGTACACATATCATTCATACAATCACAACCCCGTCGGAATCCCTTCTCAAGGAGCTACAAACCGTAGAGGTTTGGCATTTAAAATTTGCTCTAAAACCTTTCCAGAATTCGAGACTCTCATTTGAATATTTCAAGTGTTATCCACACTGCCACTAATATTCGTTAACTTCTACAAGACCGTAAATCCTCAATTTGTTCATAGGAAACATCTGTCATATACAGAACATACATCTTAGTTTATATCATTTTTTTTACATGGTATACCTTTTGTTTTCTTCACATTGATGCAGGAAATGAAGCACCAATGCGACACGAAAAGGTTTGAACATAACCAACATGATCTTAATTTGCATTCATCATTGAGACTCGTTTTCTAATGTGTTATCTTTTCATACAGGGAGGCGTACGAAGTCATGAGGGCATCTTACAGACAAAAAGGACAGTCAAGGAATTCAAAAGTCGAATCGTCTTCCGCAGAACAACTGCAAGATTCACTGGTTGAGTACCAAGAGGATGCAGCGTTGTTCATATTTCGCTTGAAATCGCTGAAGCAGGGGCAATTCCATAGTCTTTTAACACAGGCTGCTCGCCATCATGCTTCTCAGGTGGGCTAACCCTTTCTCCATAAAGCTGTTCATTGTGTTCCTGACAGCGAGTGCCACATAACCTAACTAGGCACATTGCTTGGACATTCAGCTAATTTTTTTCAGGAGAGGACTCAAGTGCCTTGAGGCACTTGAACCCCATGTAAAAGCAATAGCTGAGAAACAGCACATTGACTATCAATTGACCGGCCTTGAGGATAATGAATCTGACAACGATGGCTCCAGCTCTTACCAAGAGACTTGTAGTGATGACAGAGAACTGAGTTTCGACTATGAAATAAATGATAGAGACCAAGATTTTATCGCTTCGAGAGGTTCAATGGATGTAAGTCACCCGGTTTCTATGCGCCTCACACTTTTCCAAAATGTTGCTGCGTCATGTCTAGAGCTCCATTTTATTACATACTGTACTTACCAAATATATTCCTGATATTAATATTTGACCGCACATGGTGCACAAGCAGCACAACGTGTAAGTAAGCTAGTTGTAACATTTGAGTTAGGTTAATCTCCAACCGCATGGTGCAAACGTATAATGTCGTTGTTGCTACGATTAGAATAATATTCACCTTGGTGATATTTCACGCACGTTAATTATAATATTTCAACATTATTTATTTGTTATATGTATAAATAAATATCTTGTACTAGCTCTTTAATTTATATATCTGCTTTCTGTGTACAGTTGGATAAAGGAGACCTGAAGACTTCTCCAACGGCAATAAAAGAGATCAAGCAGGTGAGCTTCCACTTACTAATGCTCACTGGTAAAACATTGCAATTTCCAAGCCGTGTCCATATTTATAGCCTGGACAAACAGACCTATACTACTACCAGTTTAAAGATCGTTCTGTGCACATACTCTGAAGTTTTTAGTATTCCTATCTGCTCATATGCAGGAAGAGGCGGAGCTACTGAAGGCAGAAGCAGTAGCTCCACAAGTGAAGCCTGAGATCATCACACATTCAGCTCCAATGTTTGCTGATAATTTTGTCGATCAAACAGAGAGGCTTCGGCAAATCCAGCCATCTTCAGCCCGGCACTCATACAAACTCCCAACACCAGTGGATGATGACTATCCCAGACCAGCAGCTGTTCACAGGTCACATCATTCTGCGCATTTTTTCGAAAGTAAACATGGCGCTGCAGCCAACTTGTGGCATTCATCTCCACCGGCGAAAGATTACAAGGCGTGCACCATGCATAGTGGTCCCATTAAACTGCCATCAAACTCTGACTTTAGTAAGAAGTTAAAGAGAGAGTCCTGGTCTGGTCCGATTCCAAGCAAAGCAGGATCAAGCAAGCCTGATCCCAAGTCATCCATAGGCCGTCCTCATGCGATGATATCCAAGTTGTGTGTTCATGCTAGGCAGCCGTCACCAGTTTCACCCAAGATGTTCCCACCTTCAATAGAATCCCCCAAAATCAGTGAGCTTCATGAGCTGCCTAGGCCTCCAGCCAATGTTGATCCCCTCCGGCCTTGTGGTCTAGTTGGCTACTCCGGTCCTTTGGTATCAAAGCGCCAAGCTCCTACGGCACCTGTCCGTGCCTCACCAACAGCGTCGCAGACAGCCTCGCCGCTTCCGCGGCCACCTGCTTCCTTGGCTCGCAGTTTCTCCATACCCTCAAACAGCCAGAGAACACCCCTCATTACAGTCAATAAGTTGCTTGAGGCCAGAAGTAGCAGAGAGAGCAGTGAAATTTCCTCCCCACCACTCACTCCGTTGTTTTCTTCTACCAGTCAACACAAAAAACAACTACAGGCAGCACTCGGAGAAAAGGGTATGTTATAGATCATGTCTTCCCATTACACCTAAGCTGCATCCAGTCTTGCTATTGCAGCGGTAGTCGCAGATGATTTAACAATAGCTTATCTAACAACCATTATCTATTGTTGCACTGCAGAATCCTTGTGACAACTACCTGCCAATTGTGTATCGCTCTTAGACAATTTTGATGTAATTAGTGGTGTATTTTAGGTTCTTGTTCATAATATTCTATCACTTAAGCGTTTGTCTTGTGAAATGAAAGAAATAATACCGTGAAGCAATTTACTATGGTTATGTATGGTGGCAGTTCTTTGTATCTCTTGGCTCAGTTATCTACATTCTGCACTAGTTTTTAGATTAGACTGTTTGTGTACTCTGAGTTTCTTCCTCACTATTTCTTCAAAACCACCTTAACGCAAAGCCTCTATGTTTGTTCATATAGAGTGTGTTTGGTAGCCTGCACAATTTTGGTATGGTTTTTCCTCTGAGATATGCTAAATGTAGACATAGTGAGTACATATAATTAGAGTTGTTTGGTGGACAGGAGCGCCTATATGGCGACCTACGCGCTGCAGAAGAAGCGAGCGCGCA
>NC_041385.1:637047367-637099131 GCF_002162155.2 Triticum dicoccoides
CGGTCCATGTGCGGGCCGGGATGCCGCCTTGTTTTTTTTATTTTTTTTCAGTAATTCGGGATATCAAAAAGTTCTAAAATTTCAGAATAAGTTGGTAATTTTAATAAAACAATCACGATTTTGAAACGTATTCATGATTAGAGAAAAAAGCTCAGGAATTCAAAAACTATTCATGAATTTGTAAAAGATGTTCACAAACTCAAAAAATGTTCATGATTTTGAAAAAAAAATCATGATTCAAAAAAATGTTCGTTAATTCAAAAAAGGTTTGTGGGTTTGACAAAAAATGTTCATGATTCAAAAAAATGCTCGCTAATTTGAAAAATGTTCACGAATTTGAAAGAAATGTTCACTAATTCAAAAAATGTTTGTGAATTTGGAAAAAATGTTCACGATTCAAAAAAAGTTTGCTAATTCGAAAAATATTCACGAATTTGAGAAAAATGTGCATGATTCAAAAAAAATGTTCGCTAATTTGAAAAAAGTTCGTCAATTTGAAAAAAATGTTCGCGATTCAAGAAAATGTTCGCTAATTCAAAAAACATTCAAAAATTTGAAAAGAAATGTTCACGATTCAGAAAAAATGTTCGGTAATTCGAAAAATGTTCACGAATTTGAAAAAAAATGTCATGATTCAAAAAAATGTTCACTAATTCAAAAAATGTTCACAAATTTGGAAAAAAATGTACAAGATTTTTAAAATTTAGTCAATAATTTTAAAATGTTCATTATTTAGAAAAACTGTTCATGAATTCAAAAACATGTTCATGACTTAAGAGAATGTTCAAAAATTTCTAAATATGTTAAAAATTTTAAGAAAATGTTCATAATTTCGAAAAAATGTTTGTGAGTTATAAAAAGTGTTCACGGTTACAAAAAATGTTCATGATTTTGGAGAATGTACACGAATTAGCAAAAATATAACCACAGTTTTGAAAAAATGTTCATCATTCAAAAAAAAGGTTAACAACTAAAAAAACAAATCACAAATTAATAGTTTTTCGGAAATTGAAAAAAAAGAGTAAAAATGAAAACATATAAGTAAAGAAAAAGTGAAAAGAAAACAGAAAAAGAAAAAGGAAAAAGAAAAAACCCGGTTTAGGGAAGGTTCTAGAACCTTCCCAAAACCGGTTTGGGGTGAAACCCGGAAATGGGCCGGCCCATGTGGGGTGGGGGGTGGGGTACGCGCTACGTCGCTCCCCGGCACGGTATGCGCCGTATAGGAACCCCGCCGCCCCTGGGTGGACTGTATGTTAAGAGGGAGCGCATAGCATGTTATTGCAGGGCTCTTAGGCAGCACCCGATTCGTCACACTATGGTGAGGGTCCAAGGTCACAGCTTGACAAAAGTTTTCAGAGTTGATTGCAAAATAACAAAATTGTACTAGATGAGTGTCAATAGACAAAAGCTTTTAGAGATGATTGCAAAATAACAAAATTGTACTAGATGAGTGTCAATTAATTTGTATTGGAGGGATTTGACACGTGTGACGTGCATGAATGACTAGCTAGTGTGGCACACCATGGAGAAGCTGAGTTGTCTTGCTTTTGGACTAAATTATACCCACGAGTTTAGTTCATAGACTAGTCTTTTTACATTTTAACTGATGTATTAAAGTATTCTCGCAAGGCAATTTCATGCGGGTTTTGCCCAACAAGTTTTTTAGGCAAATGTATGTATCATTAATCACAAACAAGGAGAATTCAATGAACGAAAAGTGGAACCAAAGAGAAGGGTCAAGAGATGGCACATGTCTGCAAAAGTTTGCAAAGAACCCCATTTAAGAAAATAAAATTACAAAGGAGTCCTTAGGTAATTTTGTGTATTCCATCGCCGCCCCTACTATCGTCGGACTCGGAGGAGAGCCATAGCCCATAAGGGAGTTGCGAGCCTATGAAGAATCATGTCGGCAAGGCATTTTCCATTGTAGCGCATCAACTGGGGAGCCACGGTCAGCCATCCACATCGTCGAAGTCGAGCGCTAGATTGAACACCGTCAATCCTCAGGTCCAGATCTCAGACCACCATCCGCTCTCATCCGTTGGTGATGCTGTTGGGAACCATCCGCTCTCATCCGTTGGTGATACTGTTGGGAAACATAGTAGAAAAGAAAAAAGAACCGCGCCTACAATCACCTATGATCAATATGAAGATGCATAACGGGTTGGGATCATGATCGTTACCGTCACCGAGTTGCAGCCGAAGAAGAATGTGTCGATGTAGATCGTACTTGGAGTTCCTCGAACCGTCGATGAATGATCGTACCGCCCATGAACAGTCCCTCGAACCAAAGACCGAAAGCACGACATCTCTACTTGGTTGCAAGCGTGCAACCTTCACGATCTGGCATCGCTTCACCGTCCAGGGCTAATCACCGGCGGAGAATTAGAGGGAGGAGATTAGAACCACATGGCTTCTAATTATGACGACAAGAAAATTAGCCTAGCTCTAATTAGTCAACTATGACCAACTAGAACTAGAAGAACTAGAGGCTCCAAAACTTGTATGTCCAAAGGGTGAAAATCCTCTATATATAGGTTGGAGGGGAGAGGAGGGGGGCCACAAGGGGAGGGAAAGTTCCTCCCCTTTTGGCCTTTTGTCCCAAGTTGCCTTCCACCTCTTGGCCTTATTTTAAGGCCCGTTGATATTTAAATTAAATATTAAATGTTCTAAATACCTCTAGACCATTATATATATATATATATATATAAACATCTCTGGAAACATTTTCCACTTATACACAATTTATCGATATTACGCGATACTCTCTGAAACGCTTCCGGGTCCTCTCGAAACTATTCTGAATATTCATGAAACAATTCCACAAACATATTCTCATGACTCCCGTCTCAGCAAATTGTGATTTCCTTAATCTTGTGACCCCGTAGGTTCGGTAACTCACAGACATGAACGAAACCATTATCGGTCCCTGTGAATATGCGAATGATATTCGAGTGAACCTTTGGTTATTATGTGATTTTACCTTTTCTTCGCGATGCTTTACAAAATCTGGATGCATCAGTATCCTCCTGAGTCATCACTATGCTCAGTATACCGAAATCCTCGTCACCTGTTTTGTTCTTCTTTCTCGTTATTGTGTTCCGACATCCCCGTGACGAAGTCACTTGTGTGTGGGACAAACGATGATTGATGTCGTCATACCAAGAGGGACCTAAGAATATCTCTCCATTGTCGGAGGAGCAAATCCCACTCTTGAGCTATGCGGTCACTTATCAAACTTTTTGATGAACCTGTAAGTTGTCGTTATGATCACTGTGTTATAGGTGATGTTTGAGCAACCCCAAAGCCCACCGTATGGTAAGAAGTGACCACGATACTCTCATGGTCTAAGGAGCAAGATCACATGTTAACACTTCGTATTATTACAATTGAATACATACGGTATTAATCTAATTCACAACAAATAAGTTTGCGTCAGTTCAATATGATCATTCTTCCAACGTCATAATCTCAATGTTGTTTTAGGACTATCATTACAGTTAACGATATCCTAAGATCCGGAAAACGTGATCACCAATAACACTTGAGATACCCTAGAGGCAAGACTAGGAACCTTTTAATTAAACGTTTATTATTCCACACGTGCATATGAGTTTTCCACCATATCACATATTCCAGGACCATAACAGTTATAGCATGAAATATAAACTCTTAATTATGAATATGAAAAATATAATAATACAAATATTATTGCCTCTAGGGCATATTTTCAACAGTCTCCACTTGAACTAGAGTCAATAATCTAGTTAGCACTTTTTACTTTCACACCAAGGGCAATCTGGTGAGAGTCCATGCTTTGCTTGTGGTATAGACTTCATCGTATCGAATCTGACAACTTCAGATCCTGTGTATCATTTGCATTTCAGTGCATCTGTCATGCTTTCACATAAATTCATACTTTGTGTGAAACGAGCTTAGCATATATTGAATCACTGGCAAGACCTTTGATTCCTTAGATTGAGCTATAGAACCACTATTTGATAACAATGTTCCATTTGTACAATCATCTAGAAATCATATCAGTTCATAAATGAACCCTTAATTCATCACCCTCTATTGTTGCTTCTAAAGTGGCAATATACTCAGCCTTCTGTCATAGAATTCACCACAACAAATTTCTTGGACCAATTCCAACTTACTGTGCCACCATAAATCATTTAATTTAAATCGAAATTCGCATGGAGCACCCATTGAAGATTTTTTTGATGTACTACTTATATCAATAATGTATTGATGTAACTCCTTACAACAATCTCTTTGTTTTCTCGATATGCGAGAAACATGTTGTCAGTACTCAATGACATTTTCACTGTTGTCATATGATCAATAGTTTGACCACTCCTGTAACTTTACTCACAACTTACTTGCAGTACTGGACATATCTGGTTATTTACATAACATGGAATTAACACAAGTGCGATTGAAATCATGTATTTCACTCATCAATATTTCAAGATATCGATTCTTACTAAGAACTCCTTCCATGTGACTTTGACAAGAAACACTTCTTGGCATTTTTCATACTAAACTGCTTTAGTATTTTGTCAATATGTATTTTGGCTAAGCCCAATTAGACACTACTATCTCCATAGATTATTATGTCTAATACAAGGACTACATTTTCTAAGTACTTTACTGAAAACTATTTTCAGTAAGATCTTAACCTGTCAAGAAATTTATATAATTTTCAATCAACATTGTGTCATGTACACATAGTGTTTAGAAATGTTATCATGCTCCCACTTACTTTATTGCAAGTATATGAAGGAAATATGCCCTAGAGGCAATAATAAAGTTATTATTTATTTCCTTATTACATGATAAATGTTTATTATTCATGCTATAATTGTATTAACCGGAAACTTAGTACATGTGTGAATACATAGATAAAACATATTGTCCCTAGTATGCCTCTACTTGACTAGCTCGTTTATCAAAGATGGTTATGTTTCCTAACCATAGACATGTGTTGTCATTTGATGAATGGGATCACATCATTAGGAGAATGATGTGATGGACATGACCCATTCATTAGCTTGGCATTATGACCATTCCAGTTTCATTGCTACTCCTTTCTTCATGACTTATACATGTTCCTCGGACTATGAGATTATGCAACTCCCGAATACCGGAGGAACACCTTGTGTGCTATCAAACATTACAACGTAACTGGGTGATTATAAAGATGCTCTGTAGGTGTCTCCGAAGGTGTTTGTTGGGTTGGCATAGATCGAGATTAGGATTTGTCACTCCGTGTATCAGAGAGGTATCTCTGGGCCCTCTCAGTAATGCACATCACTATAAGCTTTGAAAGCAATGTGACTAATGAGTTAGTTGCGGGATGATGCATTATGGAACGACTAAAGAGATTTGTCGATAACAAGATTGAACTAGGTATGATAATACCGATGATCGAATCTCTGGCAAGTAACATACCGATGACAAAGGGAACAACGTATGTTGTTATGCAGTTTAACCGATAAAGATCTTCGTAGAATATGTAGGAGCCAATATGAGCATCTAGGTTCCGCTATTGGTTATTGACTGGAGATGTGTCTCGGTCATGTCTACATAGTTCTCGAACCCGCAGGGTCCGCACGCTTAACGCTCGATGACGTATTATGAGTTATGTGATTTGATGACCAAAGTTTGCTCGGAGTCCCGAATGAGATCACTTACATGATGAGGAGTCTCAAAATGGTCGAGACATAAAGATGGATATATTGGAAGGCTATATTCGGACATCGGAAAGGTTCCGAGTGGTTCGGGTATTTTTCGGAGTATCGAAGAGTTACGGGAATTCGCCGGGGGAAGTAATGGGCCTTAATGGGCCATACGGGAAAGGAGAGAAGGGCCTCAAGGGGTGGCCGCCCCCCTCCCCCATGGGCTGGTCCGAATTGTACTAGGAAGGGGTGGCGCCCCCTCCTTCCTTCTCCCCTCTTCCTCCTTCCCTTCCTTCTCCTAGTTGGAATAGGAAAGGCGGGCCAAATCCTACTTGGACCGGGAGTCCAAGTAGGACTCCCCCTTTTGGCGCGCCCCATCTAGGCCGGCCTCCTGTTCCTCCCTCCTTTATATACGTGGGAAGGGGGCACCCCAAAGGTACTCCAAGATTTGTCTTAGCCGTGTGCGGTGCCCCCCTCCACGGTTACACACCTCGGTCATATTGTCATAGTGCTTAGGCGAAGCCCTGCGCCAGTAACTTCATCATCACTGTCACCACGCCATCATGCTGACGAAACTCTCCCTCGGCCTTAACTGGATCAAGAGTACGAAGGATGTTTTCGAGCTGAACGTGTGCTGAACGCGGAGGTGCCGTACGTTCGGTGCTTGGATCGGTTGGATTGCGAAGATGTTCGACTATATCAACTGCGTTAACTAAACGCTTCCGCTTTCGGTCTACGAGGGTACGTGGACACATTCTCCCCTCTTGTTGCTATGCATCACCTAGATAGATCTTGCGTGATCGTAGGATTTTTTTTGAAATGACCGCGTTCCCCTAAAGTGGCATCCGAGCCAGGTCTATGCGTAGATGTTATATGCACGAGTAGAAAAAAAGGAGTTGTGGGCGATAATAGTCATATGACTTACCAGCATGTCATACTTTGACTCGGCGGTATTGTTGGATGAAGTGGCTCAGACCGATATTACGCGTACGCTTACGCGAGATTGGTTCTACCGACGTGCTTTGCACATAGGTGGCTGGTGAGTGTATGTTTCTCCAACTTTAGTTGAATTGAGTGTGGCTACGCCCAGTCCTTGTTGAAGGTTAAAACATCACACTTGATGAAAAATCATTGTGGTTTTGATGCGTAGATAAGAACGGTTCTTGCTAGAAGCCCGTAGCAGCCACATAAAACTTGCAACAACAAAGTAGAGGACGTCTAACTTGTTTTTGCAGGGCTTGCTGTGATGTGATATGGTCAAGCATGATGTGATATAAATTTTTGTATGAGATAATCATGTTTTGTAACAAAGTTATCGACAACTGGCAGGAGTTATATGGTTGTCGCTTTATTGTATGCAATGCAATAGCCATGTAATTGTTTTACTTTATCACTAAGCGGTAGCGATAGTCGTAGTATCAATAGGTGGCGAAACGACAACGATGCTACGATGGAGATCAAGGTGTCGCGTCAGTGACATTGGAGATCATGACGATGCTTCGGTGATGGAGATCATGAGCACAAGATGATGATGGCCATATCATGTCACATATTTTTGATTGCATGTGATGTTTATCCTTTATGCATCTTATTTTGCTTAGAACGTCGGTAGCATTATAAGATGATCCCTTACTAAATTTGAAGGTACAAGTGTTCTCCCTGAGTATGCACCATTGCTACAGTTCGTCGTGCCGAGACACCACGTGATGATCGGGTGTGATAAGCTCTACGTTCACATACAACGTGTGCAACCAGTATTGCACACACAGAATACTCAGGTTAAACTTGACGAGCCTAGCATATGAAGCTATGGCCTCGGAACACTGAGACCGAAAGGTCGAGTTTGAATCATATAGTAGATATGATCAACATAGTGATGTTCACCATTGAAAACTACTCCATCTCACGTGATTATCGGACATGGTTTAGTTGATTTGGATCACGTGATCACTTAGATGATTAGAGGGATGTCTATCTAAGTGGGAGTTCTTAAGTAATATGATTAATTGAACTTTAACTTATCATGAACTTAGTCCTGATAGTATTTTGCAAATTATGTTGTAGATCAATAGCTCGCATTATAGCTTCCCTATGTTTTTATATGTTCCTATAGAAAACTAAGTTGAAAGATGATAGTAGCAATGATGCGGACTCGGTCCGTGATCTGAGGTTTATCCTCATTGCTGCAAGAAGAATTATGTCCTTGATGCACCACAAGGTGACAGACCTATTGCAGGAGTAGATGCAGACGTTATGAACATTTGGCTAGCTCAATATGATGACTACTTGATAGTTTAGTGCACCATGCTTTACGGCTTAGAATCAGGACTTCAAAGATGTTTTGAATGTCATGGACCATATGAGATGTTCCGAGATTAATATTTCAAGCAAATACCCGAGTTGAGAGATATGAAGTCTCCAACAAGTTCTATATCTAAAAGATGGAGGAGAATAGCTCAAGCAGTGAGCATGTGCTCATATTGTCTGGGTACTACAATCGCTTGAATCAAGTGGGAGTTAATCTTCCAGATAAGATAGTGATTGACAGAGTTCTCTAGTCACCATCACCAAGTTACTGGAACTTTGTGATGAACTATAGTATGCAAGGGATGACGAAAACGATTCCCGAGCTCTTCGTGATGTTGAAATCGATGAAGGTAGAAATCAAGAAAGAGCATCAAGTGTTGATGATTGACAAGTCCACTAGTTTCAAGAAAAGGGGAATGGGAAAGAAAGGGAATCTCAAGTAGAATGGAAAGCAAGTTGTCACTCCCGTGAAGAAGCCCAAAGTCGGACCAAAGCCTGAAATTGAGTGCTTCTACTGCAAAGGAAATGGTCACTGGAAGCGGAAATGCCCTGAATATTTGGTGGATAAGAAGGATGGCAAAGTGAACAAGGGCATATTTGATATACATGTTATTGATGTGTACCTTACTAGTGTTTATAGTAGCCCTTGGGTATTTGATACTTGTTCGGTTGCTAATAGTACTAGCTCGAAATAGGAGTTACAGAATAAACAGAGACTAGTTGAGGGTGAAGTGATGATGTGTGTTGGAATTGGTTCCAAGATTGATATGATCATCATCGCACACTCCCTATACTTTCGGGACTAGTTCTTAACCTAAATAAATGTTATTTGGCGTTTGCGTTGAGCATGAATATGATTTGATCATGTTTATTGCAATATGGTTATTCATTTAAAGTCAGAGAATAATTGTTGTTCTGTTTATATGAATAAAACCTTCGATGGTCATACACCCAATAAAAATAGTTTGTTGGATCTCGATCGTGGTAATACACATATTCATAATATTGATGCCAAAAGATGCAAAGTTGATAATGATAGTGCAACTTATTTGTGGCACTGCCGTTTGGGTCATATCGGTGTAAAGCGCATGAAGAAACTCCATAAAGATGGACTTTTTTAATCACTTGATTATGAATCATTTGATGCTTGCGAACCGTGCCTTATGGGCAAGATGACTGAAACTCCGTTCTCCGGATCAATGGAACGAGCTAGTGACTTATTGGAAATAATACATACCAATGTATGCGGTCCAATGAGTGTTGATGCTCGTGGCGGTATCGTTATTTTCTGACATTCACAGATGATTTGAGCAGATATGAGTATATCTACTTAATGAAGCACAAGTCTGAATCATTTGAAAAATTCAAAGAATTTCAAAGTGAAGTGGAGAATGATCGTAACAAGAAAATAGAGTTTCTACAATCTGATCGTGGTGGAAAAATATTTGAGTTACGAGTTTGGCCTTCATTTAAAACAACGTGGAATAGTTTCATAGCTCACGCCACCTGAAACACCACAGCATAGTGGTGTGTCCGAATGTCATAACCGCACTTTATTGGATGTAGTGCGATCTATGATGTCTCTTACCGATTTACCAATATCGTTTTGGGGCTATGCATTATAGACAGTTGCATTCACTTTAAATAGGGCACCATCAAAAACCGTTGAGACGACGCCTTATAAACTATGGTTTGGTAAGAAACCAAAGTTGTCGTTTCTTAAAGTTTGGAGCTGCGATGCTTATGTGAAAAAGTTTTTCAACCCGATAAGCTCAAACCAAATCGGAGAAGTGCGTCTTCATAGGATACCCAAACGAAACTTTTGGGTACACCTTCTATCATAGATCCGAAGGCAAAATCTTTGTTGCTAAGAATGGATCCTTTCTAGAGAAGGAGTTTCTCTCGAAAGAAGTGAGTGGGAGGAAAGTAGAACTTGATGAGGTAACTGTACCTTCTCCCTTATTGGAAAGTAGTTCATCACAAAAATCAGTTTCAGTGATTCCTACACCAATTAGTGAGGAAGTTAATGATGATGATCATGAAACTACAGATCAAGTTACTACCAAACCTCATAGGTCTTCTAGAGTAAGATCCGCACCAGAGTGGTACGGTAATCCTATTCTGGAAGTCATGTTACTAGACCATGATGAACCTACAAACTATGAGGAAGCGATGATGAGCCCAGATTCCGCAAAATGGCTTGAGGCCATGAAATCTGAGATGGGATCCATGTATGAGAACAAAGTGTAGACTTTGGTGGACTTGCCTAATGATCGACAAGCCATAGAAAATAAATGGATCTTTAAGAAGAAGACTGACGCAGACGGAAATGTTACTGTTTACAAAGCTCGACTTGTTGCGAAAGGTTTTCGACAAGTTCAAGGAGTTGACTACGATGAGACTTTGTCACCTGTAGTGATGCTTAAGTCTGTCCAAATCATGTTAGCAATTGCTGCATTTTATGATATGAAATTTGTTAAATGGATGTCAAAACTGCATTCCTGAATGGATTTCTGGAAGAAGAGTTGTATATGATGCAACCGGAAGGTTTTTTCAATCCAAAGGGTGCTAACAAAATGTGCAAGCTCCAGCGATCCATCAATGGACTAGTGCAAGCATCTCGGAGTTGGAATATACGCTTTGATGAGTTGATCAAAGCATATGGTTTTATACAGACTTGCGATGAAGACTGTATTTACAAAAAGGTGAGTGGGAGTCCTATAGCATTTCTAATATTATATGTGGAAGACATATTGTTGATTGGAAATGATATAGAATTTCTGGATAGCATAAAGGGATACTTGAATAAAGATTTTTCAATAAAAGACCTTTGAAGCTGCTTACATATTGGGAATCAAGATCTATAGATATAGATCAAGACACTTGATAAGATTTTTCAATGAGTAAATACCTTGACAAGTTTTTGAAAGAGTTCAAAATGGATCAATCAAAGAAGTAGTTCTTGTTTGTATTACAAGGTGTAAAGTTGAGTAAGACTCAAAGCCCGACCACGGCAGAAGATAGAAAGAGAATGAAAGTCATTCCCTATGCCACAGTCATAGGTTCTATAAAGTATGCTGTGCTGAGTACCAGACCTATTGTGTACCTTGCCATAAGTTTGGCAAGGGGGTACAATAGTGATCTAATAGTAGATCACTAGTCATCGGTTAAAATTATCCTTAGTGAGGACTAAGGAAATGTTTCTCGATGATGGGGTGATAAAGAGTTCGTCGTAAAGAGTTACATCCATGCGAGCTTTTAGACCGATCCAGATGACTCTAAAGTCTCAATCTGGATGCATATTGAAAGTAGGAGCAATTAGCTAGAGTAGCTCTATGCAGAGCATTGTAGACATAGAATATTTGCAAAATACATACGGCTCAGAATGTGACTGACCCGTTGACTAAACTGTTGGGGAACGTTGCAGAAAATTAAAATTTTTCCTACGGTTTCACCAAGATCCATCTATGAGTTCATCTAAGCAACGAGTCTAGGGAGAGAGTTTGCATCTACATACCACTTGTAGATCGCGTGCGGAAGCTTGCAAGGTGATGATGTAGTCGTACTCGACGTGATCCAAATCACCGATGACCAGCGCCGAACGGACGGCACCTCCGCGTTCAACACACGTACGGGACGGGAGACGTCTCCTCCTTCTTGATCCAGCAAGGGGGAAGGAGAGGTTGATGAAGATCCAGCAGCACGACGGCGTGGTGGTGGATGCAGGGCGTCACAGCAGCAGGGCTTCGCCGAGACTACGAGGGAGAGACGTAACGGGGGAAGGTGGAGGCGCCAGGGGCTGGTGTATGAAGTCCCTCCTCTCCCCCACTATATATAGGGGTGCCAAGGGGGGGCGCCGGCCCTAGTAGATGAGATCTACTAGGGGGGGCGGCGGCCTAGGGGAGGTTTCCCTCCCCCCCAAGGCACCTAGGGGTGCCTTCCACCACTAGGACTCCTCCTAGGGGGAAACCCTAGGCGCATGGGCCTATAGGGGCTGGTGCCCTTGGCCCATGATGGCCAAGGCGCACCCCCGGGACCCTTCCGGTGGTCCCGGTACAATACTGATAACCCCGAAACTTGTCCCGATGCCCGAAACAGCACTTCCTATATATAATTCTTTACCTCTGGACCATTCCAGAACTCCTCGTGACGTCCGGGATCTCATCCGGGACTCCGAACAACATTCGGGTTTCTGCATATACATATCTTCATAACCCTAGCGTCACCGAACCTTAAGTGTGTAGACCCTACGGGTTCGGGAGACATGCAGACATGACCGAGACGCTATCAGTCAATAACCATGAGCGGGATCTGGATACCCATGATGGCTCCCACATGCTCCTCGATGTTGTCATCGGATGAACCACTATGTCGAGGATTCGATCAAACCCTGTATGCAATTCCCTTTGTCAATCGGTACGTTACTTGCCCGAGACTCGATCATCGGTATCCCAATACCTTGTTCAGTCTCGTTGCCGGCAAGTCACTTTACTCGTACCGTAATGCATGATCCCGTGTCCAACACCTTGGTCACATTGAGCTCAATATGATGATGCATTACCGAGTGGGCCCAGAGATACCTCTCCGTCATACGGAGTGACAAATCCCAGTCTCGATCCGTGTCAACCCAACAGCTACTTTCGGAGATACCTGTAATGCACCTTTATAGTCACCCAGTTACGTTGTGACGTTTGGTACACCCAAGGCACTCTTACGGTATCCGGGAGTTACACGATCTCATGGTCGAAGGAAGAGATACTTGACACTTGCAAAGCTCTAGCAAAACGAACTACACGATCTTTTATGCTATGCTTAGGATTGGGTCTTGTCCATCACATCATTCTCCTAATGATGTGATCCCGTTATCAACGACATCCAATGTCCATAGTCAGGAAACCATGACTATCTGTTGATCACAACGAGCTGGTCAACTAGAGGCTTACCAGGGACATAGTATGGTCTAAGTATTCACACGTGTATTACAATTTCCGGATAATACAGTTATAGCATGAATAAAAGACAATTATCATGAACAATGAAATATAATAATACTTTTATTATTGCCTCTAGGGCATATTTCCAACAGTCTCCCACTTGCACTAGAGTCACCAATCTAGTTACATTGTGATGAATCGAACACCCATAGAGTTCTGGTGTTGATCATGTTTTGCACGCGAGAGAGGTTTAGTCAGCGGATCTGCGACATTCAGATCCGTGTGCACTTTGCAAATCTCTATGTCTCCATCTTGAACATTTTCACGGATGGAGTTGAAACGACGCTTGATGTGCCTGGTCTTCTTGTGAAACCTGGGCTCCTTTGCGAGGGCAATAGCTCCAGTGTTGTCACAGAAGAGTTTGATCGGCCCCGACACATTGGGTATGACTCCTAGGTCGGTGATGAACTCCTTCACCCAAATCGCTTCATGTGCTGCCTCCGAGGCTGCCATGTACTCCGCTTCACACGTAGATCCCGCCACGACGCTCTGCTTGCAGCTGCACCAGCTTACTGCTCCACCATTCAACATATACACGTATCCGGTTTGTGACTTAGAGTCATCCAGATCTGAGTCGAAGCTAGCGTCGACGTAACCCTTTACAACAAGCTCTTCGTCTCCTCCATAAACGAGAAACATGTCCTTTGTCCTTTTCAGGTACTTCAGGATATTCTTGACCGCTGTCGAGTGTTCCTTGCCGGGATTACTTTGGTATCTTGCTACCAAACTTACGGCAAGGTTTACATCGGGTCTGGTACACAGCATGGCATACATAATAGATCCTATGGTTGAAGCATAGGGGATGACACTCATCTCTTCTTTATCTTTTGCCGTGGTCGGTGACTGAGCTGAGCTCAGTCTCATACCTTGTAACATAGGCAAGAACCCCTTCTTGGACTGATCCATTCTGAATCTCTTCAAAATCTTATCAAGGTATGTGCTTTGTGAAAGACCTATGAGGCGTCTCGATCTATCTCTATAGATCTTGATGCCTAATATATAAGCAGCTTCTCCAAGGTCCTTCATTGAAAAACACTTATTCAAGTAGGCCTTAATGCTGTCCAGAAATTCTATATTATTTCCCATCAGGAGTATGTCATCTACATATAATATGAGAAATGCTACAGAGCTCCCACTCACTTTCTTGTAAACGCAGGCTTCTCCATAAGTCTGCATAAACCCAAACGCTTTGATCATCTCATCAAAGCGAATGTTCCAACTCCGAGATGCTTGCACCAGTCCATAAATGGATCGCTGGAGCTTGCATACTTTGTTAGCGTTCCGAGGATCGACAAAACCTTCCGGCTGCATCATATACAGTTCTTCCTTAAGATGCCCGTTAAGGAATGCTGTTTTGACGTCCATCTGCCATATCTCATAATCATAGTATGCGGCAATTGCTAACATGATTCGGACGGACTTTAGCTTCTCTACGGGAGAGAATGTCTCGTCGTAGTCAATCCCTTGAACCTATCGATAACCCTTAGCGACAAGTCGAGCTTTATAGATGGTAACATTACCATCCGCGTCCGTCTTCTTCTTAAAGATCCATTTGTTTTCTATCGCTCGCCGATCATCGGGCAAGTCTGTCAAAGTCCATACTTTGTTTTCATACATGGATTCTATCTCGGATTTCATGGCTTCAATCCATTTGTTGGAATCCGGGCCCGCCATTGCTTCTTCATAGTTCGAAGGTTCATTGTTGTCTAACAACATGATTTCCAGGACAGGGTTGCCGTACCACTCTGGTGCGGAACGTGTCCTTGTGGACTTACGAAGTTCAGCAGTAACTTGATCCGAAGTACCTTGATCATTATCATGGTTTTCCTCTTCAGTTGGTGTGGGCATCACAGGAACGGTTTCCTGTGCTGCGTCACTATCCCGCTCAAGAGGTAGTACTTCATCGAGTTCTACTTTCCTCCCACTTACTTCTTTCGAGAGAAACTCTTTTTCCAGAAAGCATCCGTTCTTGGCAACAAAGATCTTGCCTTCGGATCTTAAGTAGAAGGTATACCCTACAGTTTCCTTAGGGTATCCTATGAATACGCATTTTTCCGACTTGGGTTCGAGCTTTTCAGGTTGAAGTTTCTTGACATAAGCTTCGCATCCCCAAACTTTTAGAAACGACAGCTTAGGTTTCTTTCCAAACCATAATTCATACGGTGTCGTCTCAACGGATTTAGACGGTGCCCTATTTAAAGTGAATGTAGCTGTCTCTAGAGCGTATCCCCAAAATGATAGCGGTAAATCGGTAAGAGACATCATAGACCGCACCATATCCAATAGAGTGCGATTACGACGTTCGGACACACCGTTTCGCTGAGGTGTTCCAGGCGGCGTGAGCTGTGAAACGATTCCACATTTCTTTAAGTGTGTACCAAATTCGTGACTTAAGTATTCTCCTCCACGATCTGATCGTAAGAATTTTATCTTTCGGTCACGTTGATTCTCCACCTCATTCTGAAATTCCTTAAACTTTTCAAAGGTCTCAGACTTGTGTTTCATTAAGTAGACACACCCATATCTACTAAAGTCATCTGTGAGAGTGAGAACATAACGATATCCTCCGCGAGCCTCAACGCTCATTGGACCGCACACATCGGTATGTATGATTTCCAACAAGTTGGTAGCTCGCTCCATTGTTCCGGAGAACGGAGTCTTGGTCATTTTGCCCAAGAGGCATGGTTCGCACGTGTCAAACGATTCATAATCAAGAGACTCTAAAAGTCCATCGGCATGGAGCTTCTTCATGCGCTTGACACCAATGTGACCAAGGCGGCAGTGCCACAAGTATGTGGGACTATCGTTATCAACTTTAAATCTTTTGGCATCTACACTATGAACATGTGTAATATTACGCTCGAGATTCATTAAGAATAAACCATTGACCATCGGAGCATGACCATAAAACATATCTCTCATATAAATCGAACAACCATTATTCTCAGACTTAAATGAGTAGCCATCTCGTATTAAACGAGATCCTGATACAATGTTCATGCTCAAACTTGGCACTAAATAACAATTATTAAGGTTCAAAACTAATCCCGTAGGTAAATGTAGAGGCAGCGTGCCGACGGCGATCACATCGACTCTGGAACCATTCCCGACGCGCATCGTCACCTCGTCCTTCGCCAGTCTCCGTTTATTCCGCAGCTCCTGCTGTGAGTTACAAATATGAGCAACGGCACCGGTATCAAATACCCAGGAGTTACTACGAGTACTGGTAAGGTACACATCAATCACATGTATATCAAATATACCTTTGGTGTTGCCGGCCTTCTTATCTGCTAAGTATTTGGGGCAATTCCGCTTCCAGTGACCCTTCCCCTTGCAATAAAAGCACTCAGTCTCAGGCTTGGGTCCATTCTTTGACTTCTTCCCGGTAACTGGCTTACCAGGCGCGGCAACATCTTTGCCGTCCTTCTTGAAGTTCTTCTTACCCTTGCCCTTCTTGAACTTAGTGGTCTTATTGACCATCAACACTTGATGTTCTTTCTTGATTTCAGCCTCTGCTGACTTCAGCATCGAGAACACTTCAGGAATGGTCTTTTCCATTCCCTGCATGTTGTAGTTCATCACAAAGCTCTTGTAGCTTGGTGGGAGCGACTGGAGGATTCTGTCAATGACCGCCTCATCTGGGAGGTTAATGTTCAGCTGGGTCATACGGTTGTGCAACCCAGACATCTTCAGGATGTGCTCACTGACAGAACTGTTTTCCTCCATCTTACAACTGTAGAACTTGTCGGAGACATCATATCTCTCGACCCGGGCATGAGCTTGAAAAACTAGTTTCAGCTCTTCGAACATCTCATATGCTCCGTGATGCTCAAAACGCTTTTGGAGCCCCGGTTCTAAGCTATAAAGCATGCCGCACTGAACGAGGGAGTAATCATCAGCGCGAGACTGCCAAGCATTCATAATGTCTTGGTTCTCTGGGACGGGAGCGTCACCTAGCGGTCCTTCTAGGACATATTGTTTCCTGGCAGCTATGAGGATGATCCTCAGGTTCCGGACCCAGTCCGTATAGTTGCTGCCATCATCTTTCAGCTTGGTTTTCTCTAGGAACGCGTTGAAGTTCATGTTGACGTTAGCGTTGGCCATTGATCTACAAGACATATTTGCAAAGGTTTTAGACTAAGTTCATGATAATAAAGTTCTAATCAAATTATGAACTCCCACTTAGATTAGACATCCCTTTAGTCATCTAAGTGTTACACGATCCGAGTCGACTAGCCCGTGTCCGATCATCACGTGAGACGGACTAGTCATCGTCGGTGAACATTTTCATGTTGATCGTATCTTCCATACGACTCGTGTTCGACCTTTCGGTCTCCGTGTTCCGAGGCCATGTCTGCACATGCTAGGCTCGTCAAGTTAACCCTAAGTGTTTTCGCTGTGTAAAACTGTCTTACACCCGTTGTATGTGAACGTAAGAATCCATCACACGCGATCATCACGTGGTGCTTAGAAGCGACAAACTGTAGCAACGGTGCACAGTTAGGGGAGAACACTTCTTGAAATTTTATAAGGGATCATCTTATTTACTACCGTCGTCCTAAGTAAACAAGATGCATAATACATAATAAACATCACATGCAATTATATAGTTGTGACATGATATGGCCAATATCATATAGCTCCATTGATCTTCATCTTCGGGGCTCCATGATCATCTTGTCACCGGCTTGACACCATGATCTCCATCATCATGATCTCCATCATCGTGTCTTCATGAAGTTGTCACGCCAACGACTACTTCTACTTCTATGACTAACGTTTAGCAATAAAGTAAAGTAGTTTACATGACGTTATTCAATGACACGCAGGTCATACAAAAAAATAATGACAACTCCTATGGCTCCTGCCGGTTGTCATACTCATCGACATGCAAGTCGTGAATCCTATTACAAAGAACATGATCTCATACATCACAATTCATCATTCATCACAACTTCTGGCCATATCACATCACATGATCAATCGCTGCAAAAACAAGTTAGACGTCCTCTAATTGTTGTTGCATTTTTTACGTGGCTGCAATTGGGTTCTAGCAAGAACATTTTCTTACCTACGAATCACCACAACGTGATTTTGTCAACTTCTATTTACCCTTCATAAGGGCCCTGTTCATCGATTCCGCTCCAACTAAGGTGGGAGAGACAGACACCCGCCAGCCACCTTATGCAACTTGTGCATGTCAGTCGGTGGAACCGGTCTCACGTAAGCGTACGTGTAAGGTTGGTCCGGGCCGCTTCATCCCACAATACCGTTGAGCAAGAAAAGACTAGTAGAGGCAAGTAAGATGACAAAATCCACGCCCACAACAAAGTTGTGTTCTACTCGTGCAAAGAGAACTACGCATAGACCTAGCTCATGATGCCACTGTTGGGGAACGTTGCAGAAAATTAAAAAATTTCCTACGGTTTCACCAAAATCCATCTATGAGTTCATCTAAGCAACGAGTCTAGGGAGAGAGTTTGCATCTACATACCACTTGTAGATCGCGTGCGGAAGCTTGCAAGGTGATGATGTAGTCGTACTCGACGTGATCCAAATCACCGATGACCAGCGCCGAACGGACGGCACCTCCGCGTTCAACACACGTACGGGACGGGAGACGTCTCCTCCTTCTTGATCCAGCAAGGGGGAAGGAGAGGTTGATGAAGATCCAGCAGCACGACGGCGTGGTGGTGGATGCAGGGCGTCACAGCAGCAGGGCTTCGCCGAGACTACGAGGGAGAGACGTAACGGGGGGAGGTGGAGGCGCCAGGGGCTGGTGTATGAAGTCCCTCCTCTCCCCCACTATATATAGGGGTGCCAGGGGGGGCGCCGGCCCTAGTAGATGAGATCTACTAGGGGGGGCGGCGGCCTAGGGGAGGTTTTCCTCCCCCCCAAGGCACCTAGGGGTGCCTTCCACCACTAGGACTCCTCCTAGGGGGAAACCCTAGGCGCATGGGCCTATAGGGGCTGGTGCCCTTGGCCCATGATGGCCAAGGCGCACCCCCTACAGCCCATGTGGCCCCCCGGGACAGGTGGCCCCACCCGGTGGACCCCCGGGACCCTTCCGGTGGTCCCGGTACAATACCGATAACCCCGAAACTTGTCCCGATGCCCGAAACAGCACTTCCTATATATAATTCTTTACCTCCGGACCATTCCGGAACTCCTCGTGACGTCCGGGATCTCATCCGGGACTCCGAACAACATTCGGGTTTCTGCATATACATATCTTCATAACCCTAGCGTCACCGAACCTTAAGTGTGTAGACCCTACGGGTTCGGGAGACATGCAGACATGACCGAGACGCTATCAGTCAATAACCATCAGCGGGATCTGGATACCCATGATGGCTCCCACATGCTCCTCGATGTTGTCATCGGATGAACCACTATGTCGAGGATTCGATCAAACCCTGTATGCAATTCCCTTTGTCAATCGGTACGTTACTTGCCCGAGACTCGATCGTCGGTATCCCAATACCTTGTTCAGTCTCGTTGCCGGCAAGTCACTTTACTCGTACCGTAATACATGATCCCGTGTCCAACACCTTGGTCACATTGAGCTCAATATGATGATGCATTACCGAGTGGGCCCAGAGATACCTCTCCGTCATACGGAGTGACAAATCCCAGTCTCGATCCGTGTCAACCCAACAGCTACTTTCGGAGATACCTATAATGCACCTTTATAGTCACCCAGTTACGTTGTGACGTTTGGTACACCCAAGGCACTCTTACGGTATTCGGGAGTTACACGATCTCATGGTCGAAGGAAGAGATACTTGACACTTGCAAAGCTCTAGCAAAACGAACTACACGATCTTTTATGCTATGCTTAGGATTGGGTCTTTTCCATCACATCATTCTCCTAATGATGTGATCCCGTTATCAACGACATCCAATGTCCATAGTCAGGAAACCATGACTATCTGTTGATCACAACGAGCTGGTCAACTAGAGGCTTACCAGGGACATAGTGTGGTCTAAGTATTCACACGTGTATTACGATTTCCGGATAATACAGTTATAGCATGAATAAAAGACAATTATCATGAACAATGAAATATAATAATACTTTTATTATTGCCTCTAGGGCATATTTCCAACATAAACTTCTCTCATAAGCAAAACATGATCACACCTTAGTAATCTTTGGGTGTTAATCACATAGCAATGTGAACTAGATTATTGACTCTAGTAAACTCTTTGGTTGTTGGTCACATAGCGATGTGAACTATGGTTGTTAACCACATATAGATGTGAACTATTGATGTTAAATCACATGGCGATGTGAACTAGATTATTGACTCTAGTGCAAGTGAGAGACTGAAGGAAATATGCCCTAGAGGCAATAATGAAGTTATTATTTATTTCCTTATTACATGATAAATGTTTATTCTTCATGCTATAATTGTATTAACCGGAAACTTAGTACATGTATGAATACATAGACAAAACATATTGTCCCTAGTATGCCTCTACTTGACTAGCTTGTTTATCAAAGATGATTATGTTCCCAACCATAGACATGTGTTGTCATTTAATGAACATGATCACATAATTAGGAGAATGATCTGATGGACATGACCATTCGTTAGCTTAGCATTATGATCGTTACAGTTTCATTGCTACTACTTTCTTCATGACTTATACATGTTCCTCGGACTATGAGATTATGCAACTCCCGAATACTGGAGGAACACCTTGTGTTCTATCAAACGTCACAACGTAATTGGGTGATTATAAAGATGCTCTATAGGTGTCTACGAAGGTGTTTGTTGGGTTGGCATAGATCGAGATTAGGATTTGTCACTCCGTGTATCGGAGAAGTATCTTTGGGCCCTCTCGGTAATGCACATCACTACAAGCCTTACAAGCAATGTGACTAATAAGTTAGTTGCGGGATGATGCATTACAGAACGAGTAAAGAGACTTGCCGGTAATGATATTGAACTAGGTATGATGATACCGACGATCGAATCTCGGGCAAGTAACATACCGATGACAAAGCGAACAACGTATGTTGTTATGCGGTTTGACCGATAAAGATCTTTGTAGAATATGTAGGAGCCAATATGAGCATCCAGGTTCCGCTATTGGTTATTGACCGGAGATGTGTCTCGGTCATGTCTAGATAGTTCTCGAACCCGTAGGGTCCGCACGCTTAACGTTCGATGATGATTTGTATTAGGAGTTATGTGATTTGATGACCTAAGTTTGTTCGGAGTCCCGGATGAGATCACTTACATGATGGGGAGTCTCGAAATGGTTGAGACATAAAGATCGATATATTGAAAGGCTATATTCGGACATCGGAAAGGTTCCGAGTGGTTTGGGTATTTTTTGCAGTACCGGAGAGTTACGAGAATTCGCCAGGGGAAGTAATGGGCCTTAATGGGCCATACGGGAAAGGAGAGAAGGGCCTCAAGGAGTGGCCGCACGCCCCCATGGGCTGGTACGAATTGGACTAGGAGGGGGCGGCGCCCCCCTCCTTCCTTCTCCACTCTTCCTCCTTTCCTTCCTTCTCCTAGTTGGAATAGGAAGGGGGGGGGCGAATCCTACTTGGATCGGGAGTCCAAGTAGGACCCCCCCTTTTGGCACGCCCCCTCTAGGCCGGCCTCCTCTTCCTCCCTCTATATACGTGGGCAGGGGGCACCCCAAAGGCACTCCAAGATTTGTCTTAGCCGTGTGCGGTGCTCCCCTCCACACTTACACACCTCGGTCATATCGTCATAGTGCTTAGGCGAAGCCCTGCGCCGGTAACTTCATCATCACCGTCACCATGCTGTCGTGCTGATGAAACTCTCCCTTGGCCTCAACTGTACCAAGAGTATGAGGGACGTCTCCGAGCTGAACGTGTGCTGAACACGGAGGTGCCGTACGTTCGATGCTTGGATCGGTTGGATCACGAAGACGTTCGACTACATCAACCGCATTAACTAAACGCTTCCACTTTCGGTCTACGAGGGTACGTGGACACACTCTCCCCTCTCGTTGTTGTGCATCACCTAGATAGATCTTGCGTGATCGTAGGATTTTTTTTGAATTTACCGCGTTCCCCTATAGTATAGGCATCTTTGTTTATATAGATGAAATCATATTATTTGATTAATTCATCGAAACAAAGATTCGAACTCCACTATGCTTGCTTCAGATCATTACATGATCTCTTGAAGTTTGCACCCTTACTAGCATCCTCTGGATTGAGAAAATTAGCTTGGACCATATGAAATATACAACCTTGGTTCTATTTCCATCTCATGGGAATCATTTTGACATCCATCTATTATATCTCATAACTGAAATATTTAGTAATTGCTAGTTTAATCCAAACTAACTTTAAGTATTATTATGATGTCATAATCAACTCCTTGATCTTGTCATAAACTATTTGCAACAATTCAAGTATTATAAAACATTTTTATCTTTGTTAATTTATAGATCCATCACTACACTTTAGACTTTAAGTCTTTCAGAGGGTCTATTAAGTTCTAAACTTGAACTATTTGTATGGATACTATCTCGGATTATTTTGACTTATAGCCAATTCTGGAGTCAGGGCCCATCAACGCTTCTTTGTGTATTATATTCATCGTTTGTTTCAACAATATTTCATCTGCACACCCTGAAGGTCAGTACAAATTTTCCAACCTATATGGTTCAGTTATATGTTTGACCGAAGCCTCTATATCCTATGTAGAGGCTTCTGTATCAGTCACGGTAAGAATTTTTAGAATGACTTCTGGCGTTTGTTTCTTCGACGTGATCATGAAGATTCTATAATCTCTCGAATTGCACTTTCCTCCAGTTCACTCTTTTGCAGAAAACATTTTCTTCAAAATTTCCGCACTATGTGACAACACACTTTGCCTTGGCGTAGTGATAGAGGAATACCCAACCATTTGGGATAACCTACAAAGTAGCACTTATTTCAACAAATTTGATGGCGCTCTTTTCGTGTAAAAGCCATAGTCTCTAAAGCATCACATTAAAAGTATATTGACGAAACAATCAATGTCATATTTGATCTCACCATGTCATACATAGCTTGACTACGTCTACTCAAAACACTCTACTCTTAGTAGTGTTTCTAGGAGGTGCAAGCTATAAAATTCTTTTACAACTCATCAAACATTTGCTAAATTTGTAACTCAAATATTTTTTTATGCAATCTAATTGTAGAAACATAATTTTCTTGTTACAATAATTTCTAATTCATTTTGAAAATCTTTTGAAACATTTTAAAAAGATCCAGATTTATGTCTCAGTTAGTAAATATAAATATCTACTTGAGTCATCCTTGAAGAAAGATAAATCCACTGCTTACAACAACACTTACTAGACTCTACATACATCAGTATGCATATTTCTAATTTATTTTGTTACTCGTTCTTTATGGCTTGTGAATGGTATTTTAGATTACTTCACCATTTGGATGAAAGTTGGAAGTTTCAGATGATTCACAATCATATGACTTCAAAATCCATCACTATGGAATTTCTCCATGTAGGTTTTTGCAATATGACTAAATGCAGTGCCACACATATGTGGTGTTCTTTTAGTTGTGGTGTTCGTTTAGTCTTGCGACATTTAGCGTCAGTGTTATGGAGGTTCAATTCTATCATCAATATTCATAAGTTAAATCCTGTTCACAATATAAGTATGGCCCTTTTGTTCATTACATCGAACAACTATTGTTCTGTTATGAACAAGCTCCTTGCAACCTCTATGCAATGGGATATAGTGTACAAAAATCTAAAATGAATTATGAAAATAAATTTAGAGGTAATATGTTGATGAAAAAATATCATAACTATTAGAAAATTTTCAACAGATATTTTAACCTCATTAATTTGTTGGTCATTAGGTCGTAGTAATTCTTGCATCGATTCACAACAACATGCAATCGAGTCGATATTCTTGTGGTCAACTTTTAACCATAATTCCTGAAGAATTTAATATTTAACAATTTAACCATGATTCTCAAGAATCACACTTTACTTGTCCGACTTTCTCTACATCTTATTACTTGTATGACATTCATACATGAGCTGGACATTCTAGTCTTCTTTTCTTTCCGCCTCTAACCTTCTTACAGTTTAACTTTCAATATTTCTCCCACTCAACACAAGAATCATCTAACTTTTCAAGAGTGGCGTGAGCCCCAACTTCCCTAGGAATGTAAGTCTCACTACATCCTTTGATTTTGTTCTTTCTTTTTAAGTTGTCGCCATCAACACATGACTAGCGTTCTTCCGGGTCTTACGCATTTCAGTCTACCCCTCTATAGATATCACATATCTTTTAACCTTTGTTTCTTTTTGTTAATAATTTTCAGTTCCAAGAATATCACATAACTATCTCAAACCTTTTTGAAGATCGGGCTTCTCGGAAGCAAGCAGACCGTGATGCAATTCTAGCTTTCGGATCAAAGGTCGTCATTCTCATCATACATAGCATTAGTAGGAGAGCATTGCAAGCATGCAGTAGGACAAAAATCCTTCTTGGCACTCTTAGAGGACGATCCTCTCAATCATAAAGATTCAACCAGATAAATAACAATCAATCAATTTCAATAACAAAGGTGGAACCATCTATCTATCTATCTATCTATCTATCTATACCTATACTAATTACTGACTTCCTAGAATTACCCACGTTAATTAGATTTTACGAGCCGTTAATCTGGTGGGACCGAATTATTTCCCACGTTAATTAGATTTTACGAGCTGTTAATCTGGTGGGACCGAACTATTGCGGTCTAGATCAACTCATGCAATCCTTTATAAAAATACTATCTAGACCTCTATATACTTACAAAATCCCACGTTCTGGAAAGGATAAAATATTAAAAGGCCAGCAAATTAACCTTTTCTTCTCATAACTAATTAAAATCCTAACCATATACGTGCCCTCCTATCTCATCCCAGGGCACCGGCCCTCTCCAATCTCTAAATTCTCTCTCTTCCCATGCAAACACGTCCCTTCCTCTCTTCTTTCTCTCTCTCCCCCATATCTCTCTCTCCCGTATCTTCCTCTCTCTGCGTTCTCTCTTCCATGGAAAAGATTGCGCCGGCGCTAGCTTCCTCTCTCTATTCTCTCTCCCATGGACAAAGAAACCATCGTCTCTCTCCGAACTGAAGCAAGCGAGTTTCCGGGGGGATGGATCCAAAGTTGCTTTCACATCTGGATCTGATTCACCTCAAAAAGAAAACGAAAATCATCTGGATCAGGTTCGTTTCTCACATTATTTTATTTTTTCCCCGATTTATACTTGAATCCTTCCCAACTCCTGGATTCAGATTGGCGATGCGTCTGGCCAATTTTTTCTCTCTACCATGGAGAAAGAAACCATCGTCTCTCTCCGAACTGAAGCAAGCGAGTTTGCGGGGGGATGGATCCATAATTGCTTTCCACATCTAGATCTGATTCACCTCAAAAAGAAAAAAATTCATCTGGATCAGGTTCGTTTCTCACATTATTTTATTTTTTCCCCGATTTATACTTGAATCCTTCCCAACTTCTGGATTCAGATTGGCAATGCGTCTGGCCAATTTTTTTCAAACGATTTTCTGTAGCGTTTTTGAATCAACTTGTGATACTACACAGTTAATACTGAACAAGATTTGATCCAAATTTCGTACTCCTTTCTTCTGATTTGCGCCTTAAATAATCTTCAAAAGTATGTGTTCTTTTGATCAGTTATCTTAGATCAGTTATCTTAAAGTTCTGCTTTCATTATATTCTACAGTTTAGGGTCTACAACAACGGCGTGTGATATGCTTAATGCAAGAGGTGTAAGCAGCATGCAGGAGATATATAACGTCATTTGGAAAGATAAAACATGTTGACACCAAGCGTACTACTGATGAAAGCACATCTGGAAATTTAATCTGTTCATGATACAAAAAGGTTATGTCTTCATGGCATAAAATTGTAAGGTAACACTTCATTGATTTTTTCATCCAGTTGAAGGTAAGAAGATGCTTATTTTCTTGCGTACAAGAGTAAAAGTTCTAAAATATATCCTAATAGAAGAACAAAGCTTCACATTTCCTAGCATCAATGTTATTTCCATAGGATGTGGCTAGAAGATTTACTTATCAGGTAGGTATGAATATTTGTTGAAATTATTAATTCGATGTTTTTTGCATCTTAACACCCATTTATTTAGCATATGTCCTTGGTGTAGCAACTTACATCAGAATTACGAAGGAAACACAGACAACTCATGGAATTTCGAAGGTCTGGAGATATTTCACTTTCAAGTTGAGCGACTATAATGGAAGAAGTAAAATAAGTACAATTACGATGGTTGATAATCGAAACGATTGTGTGTACGAGCTGCTTCAACGTCTAATTTGTGTACGATGCAAAATATGATGCTTTGCTACACTTCTGTTCATGGCACCAACTATTTGATTTGGCGAGTCATATATAAAAACCGGCCAAGTAGTGTCGTACTTCCAGCACAGTTTCTTGGAAATTGCTAGGACTCTTGGAATATACATTGATTAAAAATAAATAAGGTTACTATAAGGTGAGAAGGTCAACCAATCAACATTCCGCCTATCGTGTTGTCATAGTAATAGCAACAACTGTCAGAAAATTGACATGTTTGTATTTCTTTTGATAGCAAATAAGTGTTCCTCCGTGTTCATTTATTGTATTTACAAAATTTAATATCAAGTTCATCCAGAGTACTTGCTGTCATCCACATGTGAGACCAAAGTTTATGTCATTTTGAATATCCCCGAAACAGTTGAGCTCCAAATGTGGTGCAATAGCGTTTCTGCAATTATATAAATAAAAGTAGTCTATCATGCGCGTGAATGTTTCCCTGTACATGCAAAAATAGGCTTTGCTCTCAAGATGATATTGTATATGAAATAGAGCTAGAATATTTCTTTTATATATCTCATGTACTAAATTAACCTACAATTGGCATAAAATGTTTTATACTGCAGAAGCAACAATAATGAATCAATTAGTACATCAGATGGGTGGTACTATACATGGTAACCACTTCTACATTCACAGGTGCGAAAAAGAACCTGAGAAAACATGTGTCCAATGTACATTTGATGATAATTCATTATTTATGTACTAATTTATTCCACACTGAGCAATATATGTTGTATTATGTGCAGGTATAAACTTGAGCTATAAATATGTGATTTTATGGGAACATCAACTTGCACCATATGTTTTAGACATAAGAAAAAAGATTGGTGATGCAATCTGCAAGATTCTTGATGTAGATACATATAAGTGTGATATCCATGGGAGGACAAAATAAATCCAGGAAGTATGTGGACAGAGATTCACATATCAGTTCACATTTGATATCTATAACACTGTGTATGGAATATTTTTCATAGGTTCTGAAACGGATTTGTCAATATACTACATGCGGACAAAGTTTGTAAACCATAACTAGAATAGAAAGTGGCTTACTGGACCGGGGAGATGGAAGAGGTCAAAAGAAAAATTGGAAAATGTATCCTTTTTCTATTATGATGCTACATGCTTTTTATTACTTATGTTATATTTGTAACCATTATATTTGTGGTAATTAGCACAATTTTGCTCATGTTTTTGTAGAGGCATGCATGTTGGCAATGATAAACTAATTGTGAAGAACAAAAAAAATTCTCGAACCAAGAACACATGTAGTGTTGGATATTTCTACAGTAGTGAGGATAAAGATGAATCCATATTTAAGGAATTAAACCTAAGAGAAATCTTACAATAGCTCGCATATGTGCCGCATTGACTATACTTATGTTGCAGATTCATAAAAGGAAGGGAAAGTTATTTGAACACCAACCAAAGCGTACTATCACGAATAAAATGAGTTCAAAAGTATAACCATGTAAGCTTTTCTGGTGCAGTCGCATGTTCTTGCAGATAAATTTTCATAGCAGTGTTGATAAAGAATTGGCTACCAAGAATTTCAGAAGGTTGGAGCATCAAGACCTCGAAAGACAAGTGGCATGTTGATGGATATTTGATAAAAACTAGGATGTAGTCGAATAAATGGGAGCATTAATTTTGTACTTTACATTTATACTTCGATGGTAATCTATTTCATCTGTATCACAAAGTTACTAATATGCCTCTTAATCTTCAGTGTGCATTAAATCCAGTTGTGTTGCTTGCTATATCAAGATAGAGTAGATGCAGGTAAAAAGACTAAATATGGAACACTGGTGGAAGTATGCTTAAAATGAAAGTCTGCTATCCACCACTGGTCATTCGCTGTCCTCACCACCAAGCACAACACAGTACATAGACTAACACACCTTGATATCATGAACAAGAAAATTGGCCTCCAATGTCTCTACTACTTGCGCTAGAGTCATCTGCAATATTGAAATCCATCTGTAATGTTTGTTTACTTTACAAATTGACCCTATAATTATATTATTTGGGCATGGAAACACATGATTGGTCAAAATAAGGCAAATCGGCCAATAATCCGCATTGCCGACCCATAGTGCATTCCACCTAGCACTTCCACGTGTGTCAAAAATTTAGATTAGAATTAAAATTTTACGGTGAGGAGATATAAATAAGTATGAGTCATATATGATTATACACTCGGTTAGAAATGCAAATAGAAAGCGTAAACATGTACGAAATATAGATGTGCAACAAGAAGTATTACTTTCCAAATGCAATACTTCTTATGCAACGTGCACAAAGTGCAGAAAGCCCCGGGATGAAAGGATCATGGCTTTCCAAATGTACAAAGTCTGCATTGTGTACATCCTACAGTTTATCCGAATTTAAAGTGATACCTGAAGCTAAGTGTCTTATGCAACATGCACCAAGTGAATTAAATCCAGACACCAATTTTCAAAGAGGGCGACATACTTTTAAAATGGCTAGAAATCGGTTAGTATGTACTGACACAAATGGATACATGAGAAACCATGCCGTGCCTTTCGTGAAAATTAATGGCTGCCGCCACAATCAGCTGACTAAGTGGCTACAAAACCATTATCAACTAATAATAGTTGAATTATAATGTGTGTTCCACATTGTTCAAAGCTAACATTCTCATGCTAGCCCGTGCAATTGCACGGGTTGACGACTAGTGAGCCATAATTCTACAAATATAATGCAAACTACACATAGAGATTGTTCATAATTAATTTGCACTAATGATTAAACTAAATTAATACATAATTGTGCTCCAACGCAAATCAATATCTTCATAACTGATTTTAAGTGATTCAAGATCCAAATCTAGTTCTCAGCCGTTGATGTGGACATCACTGATGACGAGAATTTTGCCCGGTGGGCAAACTATTGCCGTTCATATTACCATATGACTCTTATTCATCTTTCGACGATTTGTGCTCCGAGCTCAAAACGATTCTGCCAGAACTTCAAGAGAACCGAGTGTTATTTGCGTACATGATTTGACCATCTCCGTCTTATACCTCTCATCTCGTTTGTACTCATGTGGACATGATGCACTCTGAGATGCTAGAATGTCGTAGACGGTTGCAACACTGGGAAGGGCACCTTTTGACTTGATATTTAGTGTGAGAGACCACCCTAATAATTGACTACTGTGCAATCAAAGGGTGCAAACAACAAAGGAATAAACATCCGAGGCAATTCATAAAAGCTTGATATGGTATAGCCCTGGGTGCTAGGAATCTCCATGGTCATCTTCAATCTCCAGTTGAAGAGTCATGACAACCAATATTTCATTGCCGTGGCAGCCGTTTCAAAAACAATGCAATGGCGTCAATTTCAGAAAACGTTGTTGTGGCAACCATTTCAAAAACCTTGTCATGGAACCAAATTCAGAAAATCCATCGTGGCACAAAATTATAGCTCCTCATCCCGCGCAAAGTACACCTTCTCCTTGCCGGGGTCCTCCGTGTGCAGTTGCCACGGTCACCTCTAACCTTTAGGGTATCTCTATGAATTTTACATTAATGTGGTAATCTCGTGGCTCCAGCCATCATGCCATGACACGCAGGCCACTTAATGTTAGAATATATAACCATCTCATACATAAACTCATTATCATGACGAAGGCTATACCACATCATATGCATACCCTACAAAACCAAGTTAGACGTCCTCTAATCGGTTTTAGCAAAAATTTAGTTATGCGGTTAACTAGTTTTAACAAATAATACTAGCTACCTACGTCCACAATTTAGGCGATGGTTCTTGATGCTAGATTAAGTTTAGGGGTGTGTGAAATAAGAGACTTAATTAAAAAATCTCTAGCCCCACACTAAACTTCAAAAATACGCATGATCCCCTAGAAGATCATCCATTTTCGGCACGCTCTTTTGTGTGCAATGGTTCACCATTCTCAACTATGGTGAAGCCCAAGGAACTGTTAGCATATCGTTGATACGTCTCCAACGTATCTATAATTTTTTTATCATTCCATGCTATTATATTATCTGTTTTGGATGTTTTATATACATTAATATGCTATTTTATATCATTTTTAGGACTAACCTATTAACCTATGGGATTTTTTATTTCTGTGCCCCTGGTTCCTTAGCCATACTCATTCATCCCCACGCTCTTAACTTTTGCTCACTTTTCCCCACTACCTTGCCCGAAACCCTCAGAACTGGTCACAAACGGTGGATGCCATCGGGTCAGTGCTTTGACCATTAACTCTGACGAGTGGGGCCGCACTGACTGTGTCGCCCGTTGGACCTGATGAGTGGGGTCGGGATGGACGGTGCCGTGGTTAGCCAGTTGGGCCGTGGTTAGAATTGGGTCGTGCGTGCGCCACAACGGCAGCAGCCTGTTATGCATGCACGACACGTCCAGCTAGCCTGCATGCATGCACGTAGCTAGCCTACCTGCATGCGCCGCCGCCCGCCGCCACGATGCACTGACCGACCTCTTTTTCACGCAAGCCACCACGGACGTTGACCGACCTCATTTTCACACGAGCCGCCATGGACGCAGGGAAGGTTGCAGCCGCTTGTTCGTATCATCTCCCACGCGTGTCTCCTCGCATCTATTGTTTCACACTTTTCGATCCACTCGCATCTATTGACTGACCTCGTGTCAGTTTCGGGTACCCGTCATCTTTCGTGGGAATTGGAAGGAGTGGGACGTTGTTCGACAAAATGGCTTTGGTGCAACACTTTTGAGCGAGTAAATAGCCCAGACACAACATGACCCTTAAGCTGAACTGATGCGCTCATTAGCTATTATGGGATGGACCCACAACTTATCCACGTAAGCACGGGACCCAACACTTGTCCAGTAAGCATGGGACCTACCTCTTTGCCCGTGCCCGTCCGCCCACCGTCGGGACCCACCTCTTCACCCCTTCGCCCGTGCCTTTCCGCCCGCCGTCGCCCATTGCTTCCCCTTTCCCAATTCTTCCTCTTCTCCGGCAACCTAGTCAAATGGAGATGATCAATTTGCAGAAACAAGCAAATATCATGGCAAGTTTTTTTATTGTTGTGTCATTGTTTTGTTTATGTTTTACTTGCTATTCATCCGTCATTAGAGGGGGCATTTAGGTCTGTCAGGGCATAGGATGCGATATGTGTGCCATGCCAAGTTCTTGTAACTGAATCCAAGCAGAAATACTCAGTGTTATGCTTTGTTCTTGTTCTTCAGTTAACAGAGTGCACAACCCCCAAATTCAGAAAAACAAATCTTGCTGCCTAAAAGATGTTGGGCCGTGAGAAAATAACCAGGCCCAAATTGAGACAAGCCCACCCGCGTAGGGGCACCAGACCTGTTTTATAGCATAGAGGCACCCATGTTTATAAAAAATGCTTTGACTAAAACCTCAAAATAAAATGTTGCTTCGGAAAATAAACCTTTAACAAACATATACTTCTTTACTTTTTTTTCTTTAGCCAAAATTTTGTGTCGAATAAATGTTGGGCCGTATGTATTGTACTTGTTTTTTTACATATTTGTTGCTTGCCCACTATTGTTTTGTGATTCTTTTTATGCATGTTTATGGTTCCATGAAACCCAAATTATTTGTATTAGTTGCATGTCCATGGTTGCACAAAAATTTGCACGCTACACCTACTAGCTAGGGTGACCCTATTAGCCAGAGCCTAGATACATGCATGCACACATGTAGCACATTATGTTTTTTTTTGCAAAAAAACTTGGGTACCCATACACTTGTATGTCCATAGTGGAATCTACCCCATTTTATTAGTAACACATAGATAAACTAGATAGAACATCAAGCACGATATATATCAACTGACCAATATCAACTAGATAGAAAAAACCCAGATAGAACACATCACAATATAGTAGCATAAGTAGTAGCATTGCATGAGATAGATAGATAGTAGCATAAAGGGGTCCCAAGCACGACATACATAGTACCATTACAACTTATATAGAAAGTTCATAGTTCAACCCAACACGACAATAATAAAATGACACCCTAGATAAGATAAAACACCACCGGCTTGATCCATGGCCAACTCCTCTCCTCCATGGCCAACTCCTTCACTCATCATCATCGGTGGGGTACGGGAGGGTGTGCATGTGCTCATCGGCAGGGAAGGTGCCATCAAAGTCGCTGAAGATGTTGTACATGGTCACTGTAATGAACTCGCATCCACACCAAAAAACACGGCCGAGGAGGTAGTAGGCATCGAAGGGGTTGGTGAACCTCACAATGAGCCTGATAGCATGGCCATTCTTACTAACCTCTTCGACTCGAAACATGACTGGAGAGCCCCTCGGGAGGTGGCGGTAGCCGGAGGAGAGAAAGAACTCGGTCAGCCCCCTTGCCCCCCTCCACCTCGAGATCGCCCACACCCATTGGGTGTTCTCCACCCAGACTCTAGAAGGGTAGAGCCTCTCGGGGAAGGTGGGCGGCACACGGTAGGTAGCTCCGGTGAACTACATGGTGGCTCGATCGGGTTTGATTTGTGGAGAAGATGGAAAAAGGAGAGCAAATGGGAGAGGATATGATGGGGTATGGATGAGGAGGGAGAGGAAGACGAGAGGTGTGGCTTAAATAGCCCAAGTGCGACGTGGTTTTTGATTTCTTTGAGCGCGGGAAACCAAGGCTGCCATCAAACGCTGGATCAATAGCCAAGATGCGATGCGTCTGTGCCAGCGGTCGTGGGTCAAGGGGTCACGCCTGCCCGTTCTTCTATCCCGTGCATCAGTTGCCATGCTGCAACGTCCCACACGCGTCTGTGCCGTCGTGGGTCAAGGGGACACGCCTGCGTTTGCCGCGCCGTTTTCTTGCGTGTGCCGCCCATGCATGCGTGCATGGCAATGTAGCCTGCTGGCTAGGGCCTGGCTAGAGGAGGCAACATTGTCGAATGCAGCCAGTCATAGAGCATCACGCGGATCAGTGACGTGGCCCTAGCGCCTGATCCAGACCGTTCACTAACAAAGATCTAGCGGCTCGGAAGGATGCGGGGTTTCAGATGGGGTTATGAGGGGTTATGAGGGGTTTTGAGAGAGTTTTGAGGGATAGGGTTGAGCATAACTAATTCAAAAAAAATCATAAAAATATGAAACTTTCACCCATCATCATATTATGTGAGTGAGTTGCTCGGAAAAAAAAATAAGAAACTTGGACTATGGGTATTTTCATGAAAAACCCTTCACAAAATATAGCTATCATGAACGAGGTTGCATAGGATTCAAGCTAGGGTTGAGCAGAACTAATTCAAAAAAAAATCATAAAAATCTGAAACTTTCACCCATCATCATATTATGTGAGTGAGTTGCTGGGAACAATAAGAAACTTGGTCTATGAGTATTTTCATGAAAAACCCTTCACACAACATAGCTATCATGAACGAGGTTGCATGTGATTCAAGCTAGGGTTTAGGGCTAAGCTTGTCATAGTTTATCCAAATGATCCTATATTTGGCATGGACCCTATATTTGCACACTAGATGCCAAGTTTTGATTTTTGGACCATTTATAAAAGGTCGAATTTTTTTGCTTAGGAATGGGGTGTTTAGCCTAGCTTCGGAGCTCATTGAGGCAAGTTTTTCACATCAACAATAAGTGCTCAGATTGATCGCTTAACATGCATATGACTAATATTAAAGCATTGTACCATCAATACCACATACTAAACAAATTTGAATTTGAATTTTGAGTCAAACTTGAATCTTGGGTCAAATTTGAAATTTGGCCAGAATTTAAATAGCATTACACAACATCTGCATGAAGCTCAGTTTGCACAACAACAACTCCAGTAGCTTCAATTGGTAATACAACTTGCAATATAGGACCAGTTTGCGTCACATCTGCCACAACAGCTTCAGTTTGCAGAACATCTTCAGTTTCAGTTTCAGTTTGCAAAACATCTATCACAACAGCTTGCTCATTTTGCACCGCAGCATCATCCAACTCTGGTTCATCACTATAACTTCTCTTTTTTCTATAGCCATTGATTCTTGCCTTTTTGATTGCCCAACAATCTTCAACAACAAGGGGTTGACCTCCACGCTTCCTCCTGGGAAACAAAGCTTGTAATTTGGCTAGTAATTACATACAACAACTAAATTAAAAAAACACAAACGTAAACATACTTTGTCCTTTCAGGAGTGTAACGACATTTTGGAGATCCTTTTCGGTGCCCAAGTTCCTAGCACAGTTTGCATATATTTTTGTTACCTTTTTGGGACCTTTTTGGCTTTGCATCCTTCTTCCCCTTCCCCTTTTTACTACTCCCACCTTTATCAAACCATGCCTTGAATCTACTCTCTTTAGGTCTGCCATCTTTTCTTTTTGTTAGGGGAGGACACATGGAAAATTCAGTTTCCACTTCAGGCCACTAAGACTGATCTGTAAGTGCTGGAATTGGAGTTGCATATGCAGCCTTGAATCTTGCCACTGAGTAGTATTCATGCAAGTATGGGTGCATGTTTATCTTGGGTTGGGAGGCCAAGAAAAGTATGGCATGGTCACAAGGTTTCCGGGTGTGTTGCCACTCGAAGCAAGTGCAGTCATGCAACTCAGTGTTAACAACATGCCTCCTTCCAGTCTTGGTATCTCTAACTTCAGCACCCCACAATGAAGATTTTTCAATAGACAAATGTGTAAGATTCCCGCTCCTGTTCACCACCTATTGTACCATTGCAGGAAGCTTATCCCCTTGCAGACAATCACCAATGCTTCTTTTCAGTGCCCACATGCGCATGATCATGATCCTGATCTGGTCAACCATGTCATGCACAGGCAAGTTCTTTAACTTCTTTATCTTGTTGTTAAAACTTTCTATCAAATTATTGTTGATATGATCACACTTGATGGCACTGTTAAATCCTGACCTGTACTACAATAGAGAATGATAGGTGTTCAACCATGGACCAAACTCACTGCATGCTGCTTTTATCTTATCAAGATGATATGAATGTGTTTGTTTGGTGTAAGATCTTGCTGCTAGCCACATTCTCCCAAATTCTTCCCCTCTGAATTTTTTGATCAAATTCATCCACATATGGCCAAATCACTCCCTCTGCTCACAATGAGGAAAAACATTCTTCACTACATTTTCTATCCATTTACATGCATCCGTGTGTACTGCCAAAGGTGACACTGGCCCTATGCATCTTTTCAACTTCATCATGAACCATGTCCATGAAACCTCTGTCTCTGACTAAAACAAACCAATAGCAACAGGGAACATTCAGTTGTGTCCATCTAAAGCATTGCATGCTACCAATTTACCATTCCATTTGCCTGTCAAAAAAGATGAGTCTATGCTCAAATATGGAAGGCACCCTGCTTTGAAGCCATCTATGCAAGGCTTTAAAGCCATAAAGAACTTGGAGAAAAGAACTCTACCACCCTCTTTACCTAAGTATCTATCTCCACAACACTGCCAGGTGACCTCTTTTCCACCTCTGCTTTGAAGTTATAAAGCATCCTAAAAGTATTTGCCCAATCACCATATGATTCTTTCATTGCCCTCTGTTTTTCTTTCCACACTGTGGTATACTTCACCTTAATGGGATATTGCTTTTCCAAGTCCACTTTAAGTTTCTTTGCTGTAGTGTTTGGTTTCTTGGTTAAAATTGGAGTGATTTTTTCTGCAATCCGAAGCTATGATGTCATGGTTGATACTCTCTGCGAACTTGTAATACAAGTATTGGATTTGGGATTTGATTAACCCTAATGGTACTTCCATCAGGTTAAATTCTAGCAGATATGTACCACTTGCAAGGCCTGATGCTTCCATCGAAACCTCTGCACTTTGCATAAAATTTCTTTCTGTCAGTGAACATAGTCTTGGCAACAAACCATGTTTGACTGCATAAGTCTTGAAACACATCCCAAACTCCTTCATGCTTGGGAACAACTTGCCTACTTGAATAACAAGATTTCTTTCTCATACACACTTACAAGCTCATCATCATGTGCATCACTACATCATCTACAACATCTTTCATCAGCTGTCCATCCACATCTTCACAAGCATCTCGATTAGCATCATTAGGCAAACTAGATTCATCCCTCTCTTCCTCATCTTGATCATCTACTGGATCTACCAGAATGCCAATATTTTTGGCCATCTCAGTGTCAGCCATTGGTGCAATGACAAAATCAGTAGTGTCTTCTAATTGTACTGAATTCCAATCAACACAAACAACCCTTGCAGCACCATCACAACCCTCTTCTACATCTTGATCAACCCCCCTATTACTGTCACTTCACCCGTAAACATGGGCGTTATCTGTCTCTGTGAAGCCCAATCATCATCTACCATCTGTGAAGCCAACTTTGAGGGCACGTATCCAACCCTAGAATGTAATTTCAGATCAATGAGCTCTGCATGAAAGGTAGTCTGTTTGCTTGCCCAGCCGTCTTGCCGATCGATTTCATCAACCATCTCTTCACCATTCTCAATTCTCACATACTCACCCTTCCAATTATCAAACCGTAGCAATGCTACCTCCTGCTCTGGACCCCAAAAAATGCTCTCCCCAGTTTTCTCCATGACATTTCTCACGGCCCTCTCTTCCATGCTCTGTATTTCCTGAGGATTAATCTCTGCACATTCAACCTCCCATTTCACAATTGTATCTCTCTCTATGTCTCGCACACTACCATCACCTAGCTTCGCCTTAGAAGGAAAGAATTCGACAGTGAATTCGAATGTCCCACCCCTGTTTGTCAATGGCAGGCAGTGTGAGCTAGCGGAAGTGGATGATGCTCAAACTGCATAGGTTGGAAATGATGCACATGCCTAGTCGACCTTGTTGTCTCTGGCGGCTCCATCACAGTCAGCCCCCCTCCCCCTCCCCCGCACCCAAATCTGGATCAAATCGACCAAAAATATAGGAAATATATGCGATGCGGTGAGATCTAACTCGACAAGGAGGGGAACAGGACGGGGCAAGGGTTCACGATTTACTCACCACATCCGCCATCGTCACCGAGAACAATAGCTCCGCCGCTGCTGTCACCGAGAAAAAAAGCTCCGCCACGACCCCACTCATCAGGTCCAATGGGCGACACAATCAGCGCGGCCCCACTCGTCAGAGTTAACAGTCAAAGCACTAACCCGACGACATCCACCGTTTGTGACCAGTTCTGAGGGTTTCGGGCAAGGGAGTGGGGAAAAGTGAGCAAAAGTTAAGAGTGTGGGGATGAATGAGTATGGCTAAGGAACCAGGGGCACAGAAATAAAAATCCCCTAACCTATTGCCTAGTGCCAGTTTATGTTTCCCCTTGTTTTTGGCTTTTTCAGAAAAGGAATATCAAACGGAGTCCAAACAGAATAAAACTTTCGCGATGGTTTTTCTTGGACCAGAAGACGGACTTGGAGAGGAGGTCAGGAAGTCAACGAGGAGACCACAAGTCGTAGGGGCCCGCCCTAGGGGGCGCCCCCTGGGCTTGTGGGTGTCTTGGGGGGTCTCCTAACCCTAATCTTTGCTTTATAAATCCTAAAATATTCCCCAAACACCAGAGGAGTCACCAAAAATACTTTTTCGTCCCGCAAGCCTATGTTCCCGTGATATCCCATCTTGGGGCCTTTTTCGGTGACCTGCCGGAGGGGGATTCAATCACGGAGGGCCTCTACATCAACCTTGCTGCCCTACCGATGATGTGTGAGTAGTTTACCATAGACCTATGGGTACATAGCTAGTAGCTATATGGCTTGCTCTCTCTCTTTGATCTTCAATACAATGTTCTCCTCAATGTTCTTGGAGATCTATTCAATGTAATCTTCTCTTGCAGTGCATTTGTCGAGATCCAATGAATTGTGGATTTATGATTACATTGTCTATTAATAATATTTGAGTCTCCTCTGAATTCTTATATGCATGATTTGATAGCTTTGTATTTCTCTCCGATCTATCGATTTGGTTGGCCAACTATATTGGTTTTTCTTGCAATGGGAGAGGTGCTTTCTCATGGGTTCAATATTGCGGTGTCCTCACCAAGTGACATAGTAGGGGTAGCGAGGCATGGATTTTATTGTTGCCATTAAGGTTAAAAATATGGGGTTTATATCTTTATCCCTCTACATCATTTCATCTTGCTTAAAGCGTTACTTTGTTCTTATGAACTTAATACTCTAGATGCAGGCAGGAGTCGATTGATGTGTGGAGTAATAGTAGTAGATGTATAATCATTTCGGTCTACTTGTCATGGACTTGATGCCTATGTTCATGATCATTGCCTTAGATATCGTCAGAACTTTGCACTTTTCTATCAATTGCTCGACAGTAATTTGTTTACCCACTGTATGTTTTCTTCAAGAGAGAAGCCTCTAGTGAAACCTATGGCCCCCGTGTCTATTTTCCATCATATATTTTCAGATATATAAAACCAAAAACCCAAAAATACCTCACCGAGTTTTATTTACTTTTATTTGTTTTATATCTCTCTAATAGATCTCACTCTTGCAAGTGACTGTGAAGGGATTGACAACCCCTTTTTCACGTTGAGTGAAAGTGTTTGTTAGTCTGTGTAGGTGCATATATTGGAGACTTGCTTGTGCCTCCTACTGGATTGATGCCTTGGTTCTTAACTGAGGAAAATACTTATCGCTACTTTGCTGCATCACCATTTCATCTTCAAGGGAAAAATCAACGCAAGCTCAAGAAGTAGAAGGAAGAATTTCTGACGCCGTTGCTGGGGAGGTTCTACATCAAGCCTACCAAGTACCTATCATAAACTCTCATCTCTTGCATTTACATTATTTGCCATTTTCCTCTCATTTTCCTCTCCCCCACTTCTAAAACATTTTTAGAAAAACACAAAAATATTTGCCCTTTTATTCGCCTTCTTTCCATTTCCTCTATGTCTTACTTGGTTTGTTTGCTCGTTTGCTTGGCATAATTGTGTTTATTGCAATTCAAAAGAAAAGAGATTTATTGATCCTCACCCAGTAGCTAATCTTTTTATAAGATCCAAATATGATGAACCAATTGCTAGTGAGTTGGGTGCACTAGATTATCTTTATGAAGTTTTGCTAGAAATTCGTGAATCTGAAATTTGTGGTGAGGTGTTAAAAGAAGAAATTTGTAAAGTGATTCACGATAGCTACTTGAATAAAAAGCATGATTGCAATGATGTTATTATAAATACTATTAATGTCAATTGTGCTAATAATATGCAAAACCCTAAGCTTGGGGATGCTAATTTTGCTATGACCACTACTTATTGCAATGATCACGATTGGGGTGATAATGATTCCTATGATCTTGAAAATTTATTTAAGCCCCATGATGAATATGAGATTGATAATAGTGTTTGAAATAATATTGAAAGTGGGATTGGAAGAGTGTCAACTCTAGATAAAAATAATCCCACATACTTGGAGAATGTTCAATCTTATGAATTTTTTGATAAAAGTGGGCTTGGAGAAGTCATGACTTTATTTGATGTTAATCCCACTATTTTGGAAGAGTGTCAACTTTGCATGCATGAGGATCGTGTAGAGAATATGTTATGTGATATCTATATTTTTGAATTTGAATATGATGCCACATTCAATTATTATGAGAGAGAAAAATATGGTTGTAGAAATTTTCATGTTACTAAATTACCTCTCTTCATGTTGAGATTGTCTATGTTTTATTCTTCTCCCTTGCATATGCTAGTTGTTGCTTGCCTTGATAATTTGTTTGCTTATAAAATGCCTATGCATAGGAAGTATATTAGACTTAAATGTGTTTGTCACATATTTTATGATGCTCTCTTTGTGCTTCAATTCTTGTCTTTCATGTGAGCATCACCAAAATAATCAATGCCTAGCTAAAAGGCTTTAAAGAAAAGCGCTTGTTGGGAGACAACCCAATATTTTTCTCTTTTGTTTTAAATTTTTTATCGTCTAGCCTCTGGTTAGATGTGTTTTTATGTTTTAATTAGTGTCTGAGCCAAGTAAAACCTTTGGGATGGTCTATGGTGATAGTTGATTTGATCTTTCTAAAAAACTGAAACTTTTGCACTCGTTGCAAGAATTTTAAAAAATAGAAATGTGATTTTGATTTGATTTTTTTACACAAGATTGATATAAAAATTTGCTAGATTTTCCTATTTTTTCAAAATTTATGGGGTTACAGAAGTATACTAAGTTTCCTGATTGCTACAGATTGTTCTGTTTTAGATAGATTATGTTTTTATTGTGTTCTTTGCTTATTTTGATGAATCTATGGGTAGTATCAGGGGTATGAACCATGGAGAAGTTGGAATACAATATATATAGCACCATTATAAATTTAGAATGTGTTCACAACAGTACCTAAAAGTGGTGATTTACTTTACTATACTACTAGAGCTTATGAGTTTTCTGTTGAGTTTTGTGTTGTGAAGTTTTCATGTTTTGGGTAAAGTTTTGATGGACCATGGAATAAGGAGTGGCAAGAGCCTAAGCTTGGGGATGCCCAAGGCACCCCAAGGAAATATTCAAGGACAACCAAGCATCCAAGCTTAGTTTCACCACATGATATGTGTTTTGCTTGGAGCGTCTTGTATGATATGAGTCTTTGCTTTTTAGTTTGCCACAATCATCCTTGCTATACACACCTTTAGAGAGGGGCACACATTGATCATGAATTTATTAGAATACTCTATGTGCTTCACTTATATCTTTTTAGACCACAATAGTGGTTTTATTTTATAGAAATTGTTGAAATCTCATGCTTCGCTTATATTATCTTGAGAGTCTTAAACAACATGGTAATTTTCTTAGGTTATGAATTTAGTCCTAATATGATGGGCATCCAAGAGGGATATAATAAAAACTTTCATATAAAGAGAATTTAATATATGAGAAGTTTGATTCCTTGCATTTATTTTGAGATATAAAGATGGTGATAATAGAGTCATGCTAGTGAGTAATTTTTGGATTGGTAGAAATACTTGTGTTAAAGTTTGTGATTCCCGTAGCATCCATGTATGGTGAACCGTTATGTGATGAAGTCGGAGCATGAATTATTTTTTGATTTTCATCCTTTGTGTGGAGGTCGGGAACGCGCGATGGTTAACTCCTACCAACCTCTCCCCTAGGAGCATGCGTATTAGTGCTTTGTTTCGATGGCTAATAAAGTTTTACAATAAGTATGTGAGTTCTTTATGACTAATGTTGAGTCCATGGATTATACACACTCTCACCCTTCCACTATTGCTAGCCTCTCTAGTACCGCGCAACTTTTGCCGGTGCATTACACCCACCATATACCCTTCCTCAAAACAGCCACCATACCTACCTATTGTGGCATTTCCATAGCCATTCCGAGATATATTACCATGCAACTTCCACCGTTCTGTTTATTATGACACACACCACCATTGCCATATTGTTCTCATATGCATGAGGCATTCATATAGAGTCATATCTTTGTTCTAGCATCGAGTTGTAATTCTTGAGTTGTAAGTAAATAAAAGTGTGATGATCATCATTATTAGAACATTGTCCCATGTGAGAAAAGGATGATGGAAGCTATTATTCCCTCACAAGTTGGGACGAATCTCCGGACTTTATAAAAAATAAAAGAGGCCAAAGAAGCCCAAATAAAAAAAGGCCAAAGAAGCCCAAACAAAAAAAATGAGAGAAGGGATAATGTTACTATCCTTTTCCACACTTATGCTTCAAAGTATTACCATGATCTTCATGATAGAGAGTCTCCTATTTTATCACTTTCATATACTAGTGGGAACTTTTCATTATAGAACTTGGCTTGTATATTCCAATGATGGGCTTCCTCAAATTGACCTAGGTCTCCATGAGCAAGCAAGTTGGATGCACACCCACTTAGTTTCTTTTTGAGCTTTCGTACACTTATAGCTCTAGTGCATCTGTTGCATGGCAATCCCTACTCACTTGCATCAATATCAATTAATGGGCATCTTCATAGCTCATTAATTTCCCTAGTTGATGTGAGACTTTCTCCTTCTTTTTGTCTTCTACCATATTCTATTCCACCTATAGTGCCATGTCCATGGCTCACGCTCATGTATTGCGTGAAAGTTGGAAAGGTTTGAGAACATCCAAAGTATGAAAAAATTGCTTGGCTTGTCATCGGGGTTGTGCATGATTTGAATATTTTGTGTGATGAAGATGGAGCATAACCAGACTGTATGATTCTGTAGGGATAAGTTTCTTTGGCCATGTTATTTTGAGAAGACATGATTGCCTTATTAGTATGCTTGAAGTATTATTGTTTTTATGTCAATATTAAACTTTTATTTTGAATCTTATGGATCTGAATATTCTTGCCACAATAGAGAAGATTACAATGATAAATATGCTAGGTAGCATTCCACATCAAAAATTCTGTTTTTATCATTTAGCTACTCGAGGACGAGCAGAATTAAGCTTGGGGATGCTTGATACGTCTCCGATGTATCTAATTTTTTTGATTGTTCCATGCTATTATATTATATGTTTTGGATGTTTTATATACATTAATATGCTATTTTATATCATTTTTGGGACTAACCTATTAACCTAGTGCCTAGTGCCAGTTTCTCTTTTCCCCTTTGTTTTTGGCTTTTTCAGAAAAGGAATATCAAACGGAGTCCAAACGGAATAAAAGTTTCGCGATAGTTTTTCTTGGACTAGAAGACACCTACGAGATTTGGAGAGGAGGTCAGGAAGTCAATGAGGAGGCCACAAGCCGTAGGAGCACGCCCTAGCGGGGCACCCCTGGGCTTGTGGGCCCCTCGGGGGTCTCCTAACCCTAATCTTCGCTCTATAAATCCTAAAATATTCCTCAAACACAAGAGGAGTCACCTAAAATACTTTTCTATCACCACAAGCCTCCGTTCCCGTGAGATCCCATCTTGGGGCCTTTTTTGGTGATCTGCCGGAGGGGGATTTGATCATGGATGGCCTGTACATCAACCTCGCTACCCTACCATGTGTGAGTAGTTTACCACAGACCTATTGGTCCGTAGCTAGTAGCTAGATGGCTTATTCTCTCTCTCTCTCTTTGATCTTCAATACAATGTTCTCCTCGATGTTCTTGGAGAACTATTCAATGTAATCTTCTTTTGCGGTGCGTTTGTCGAGATCCGATGAATTGTGGATTTATGATCAGATTATCTATCAATAATATTTGAGTCTCCTTTGAATTCTTATATGCATGATTTGATAGCTTTGTATTTCTCCGATCTACCAATTTGGTTTGGCCAACTAGATTGGTTTTTCTTGCAATGGGAGAGGTGCTTTGTGATGGGTTCAATCTTGCGGTATCCTCACCCAGTGACATAGTAGAGGTAGCGACACACATATTGTATTGTTGCAATTAAGGGTAAAAAGATGGGGGTTATATCATATTGCTTGAGTTTATCCCTCTACATCATATCATATTGCTTGAGTTTATTCCTAGATGAGATATTCTTCAAAAAAAAACCTTTTTTGAAACACAATTTTCCTGTTGAGACTCTTGGAGACCCTCTTCCACCCAAGTGTGATCTTCGGTTTGAGCTTAAGCAATTGCCTGATACATTGAAATATTCTTACCTTGATGAAAAGAAGATATATCCTGTTATTACTAGTGCTAACCTTTCAGAGCATGAAGAAAAGAGATTATTGAGAACTCTGATCAAGCATCGTGTCGCTATTGGATACACTCTTGATGATATTAAGGGCATTAGTCCCACTCGATGTCAGCACAAGATTAATATGGAGCCTGATGCTAGGCTAGTCGTTGATCATTAGTGATGATTATATCCTAAGTTGAAGGAAGTGGTAAGAAATGAAATATTAAAGCTCCTTGAAGCAGGTATAATCTATCCTATAGCTGATAGTAGATGGGTAAGTCATGTTCATTGTGTCCCAAAGAAAGGAGGAATTACTGTTGTCCCTAATGATAAAAATGAACTTATCCCAGAAGGAATTGTAATAGGTTATATGATGGTAATTGATTTTAGATAACTAAACAAAGCCACTAGGAAGGATCATTACCCCTACCATTTATTAATCAAATTCTAGAAAGGTTGTCAAAGCATACACATTTCTATTTTCTAAATGGATACTCTGGTTTTTCCCAATACCTGTGTCACAAGAGGATTACGTAAAAACTAATTTTACATGCCCATTTGGTACTTTTTCTTATAGACGTATGCCTTTTGGTTTATGCAATGCACCTGCACCTTTCAAAGATGTATGACTGCTATATTCTCTGAGTTTTGTGAAAATATTGTTCAGGTTTTCATGGACGATTTTTCTGTTTATGGAACTTCTTTTGATGATTTCTTAAGCAACCTTGATCGATTTTTGCAGAGATGTGAACAAACGAATCTTGTCTTGAATTGGGAGAAGTGCCACTTTATGGTGAATGAAGGTATTGTCTTGGGGCATAAAGTTTTTGAGCGTGGCATTGAAGTGGATAAGTCTAAAATTGATGCAATTGAGAAAATGCCATGTCCTAAAGATATCAAAGGTATAATAAGTTTCCTTGGTCATGCAGGTTTCTATAGGAAGTTTATTAAAGACTTCTCTAAAATTTCTAGGCCTCTTACTAATCTCTTGCAAAAAGATGTTCCATCCAGTTTTGATGATGATTGTGTAGAAGCCTTTGAAACGCTTAACAAAGCCTCAATCTCTGCACCTATTGTTCAACCACCTGATTGGAAATTACCCTGTGAAATTATGTGTGATGCTAGTAAATCTTAGACAATGCTCAATGAAACTATGCTACCACTAATAAAGAATTTCTAGCAGTTGTGTTTGCATGTGATTAGTTCAGATCTTACATTGTTCATCCTAAAGTAACTGTGCACACCGATCATGTTGCTATTAAATATATCATGGAGAAGAAAGATGCAAAACCTAGGTTGATTAGGTGGGTGCTTTTTTTACAAGAGTTTGACTTGCATATCAATGATAGAAAAGGAGCCGAGAATCCTGTAGCTGATAATTTGTCTAGAATGGAGAATGTTCTTGATGACCCACTGCCTATTAATGATAGTTTTCCTGACAAACAATTAGCTGTTATAAATGTTTCTCGTAATACTCCTTGGTATGCAGACTATGCCAATTACATTGTTGCTAAATATATACAACCTAGTTTCACATACAAACAAAATAAAAAGATTTTCTTTGATTTAAGACATTACTTTTGGGATGACCCACATCTATATAAAGAAGGAGTAGATGGTATTATTAGATGTTGCACACCTGAGCATGAACAGGAACAAATCCTATAGAATTGTCACTCCTAGGCTTATGGAGGACACCATGCAGGAGACAGAACAACACACAAGGTATTACAATCTGGTTTTTATTGGCCTACTCTTTTCAAAGATGCATGTAAGTTTGTTCTATCTTGCGATGAATGTCAAAGAATTGGTAATATTGGTAGACGTCACGAAATGCCTATGAACTATTCACTTATTATTGAACCATTTGATGTTTGGGGATTTAATTATATGGGACCTTTTCCTTCCTCCAATGGGTATACTCATATTTTAGTTATTGTTGATTACATTACTAAGTGGGTAGAAGATATTCCAACTAGTAGTGTTGATCATAACACTTCTATTAAAATGCTTAAAGACGTTATTTTCCCAAGGTTCGGAGTCCCTAGATATTTAATGATAGATGGTGGTTCACACTTCATTCACGGTGCTTTTCGTAAACTTCTTGCTAAATATGATGTTAACCATAGAATTGCATCTCCTTATCATCCTCAGTCTAGTGGTCAAGTAGAATTAAGTAATAGGGAAATAAAGCTGATCTTGCGAAAGACTGTCAATAGATCTAGAAAGAATTTGTCTAAGAAACTTGACAATGCACTATGGGCTTATAGAACTGATTATAAGAATCCTATGGATATGTCTCCATATAAAATGGTTTATGTAAAATCATGTCATTTACCTCTTGAATTAGAACATAAAGCCTATTGGGCAATTAAAGAGCTCAACTATGATTTTAAACTTGCCGGTGAAAAGAGGTTATTTGATATTAGCTCACTTGATGAATGGAGAACCCAGGCCTATGAAAATCTAAACTGTTTAAAGAAAAGGTCAAAAGATGGCATGACAAAAGAATACAAAAGCAGGAATCCAATGTAGGTGATCAAATCTTTCTATACAATTCTCGTTTAAGATTCTTTGCAAGATAATTTCTTTCCAAATGGGAAGGACCCTATATTATCAAAAAAGTTTATCGTTATGATGCTATGAAGATCAACAACGCTGAAGGCACCAACCCGAGGGTGGTGAATGGAGAAAGAAACAAGCATTATATCTTAGGTACGCCTATACATTTTGAGACTAATATTATTCATTCCATAATGCTGGAGGAGTACATAAAGAAACTTTCTGAATGCTCCAGAACCCTGAAAAAGGAATACGTATGGGATATGGTAAGTAAACTGACTCCAAAAGTTCCATAAAACCAAGTTTACTCTGTTTTGGAAGATATAAAAAATTAGGAAAATAATTAGTAGTCAGGAAAGCGCACGAGCAGGAGACAAGCATGGGGCGCGCCCTACCCCCTGGGCATGCCTCCCGATCTTGTGGAGCCCTCATGCACCATCCGGACTCCGTTTTCTCCCAGATTACTTGTTTTGCACGGTAAAAATTCATTATATAAACTCCTGGAGGTTTTAACCACCATATTGTGACAATATCATCTATTCTTGTTTTGGGCTCTTTTGCTGACAGATCTAGATCACCATGACGCCTCCAAGTTCATCCAAGTACAAGTTCTACGAGAAGGTCATCATCCCCTACCTTCTGGAGGTGATGAAACACCCTGAAACCATTGAGATGCATGAGGGGGTGCTTCACATCCGGAATGTTCAAGGGTCAAAGAAGACCAGAAGCGTTGAGACCAGGCTCAAAGCAGTGGAGCAGGAGATCTTAAAGTGCCAAGGGATGGTGGAACGCGGACTCAACGCCAACCACTCCATGATTACAAAATTCACCAATGATCACAAGTTGGACAACAATAATATTGGAGAGGCCATCTTCAAGCTTGACGAGCGATTTGAGCACCTCCAAGCACAGATCTATGACTTACAAAATGAAAACGGTGAGTATGAGTCCAGATTTAAGAGGATGAGTTTAGCTGCAGATTTTAGGATTCTAGAGAAACGTTCATCCGTCTATGATGGGGATCCTATGCCTTGGAAGACAGAGGACAAGCCCCCCACATCATCAACTTCATCGTCACCACCTCTGAAGAAGGAGACTTGAGTACACGGGTATGGGCACTCCCCTTGGCTTGTGCCAAGCTTGGGGGAGGTGCCCCGGTATTGTATCACCATCTTTATCATTATCATCTATCTTAGTTCGATCCTTTTGGTTAAATCGTGATCTAGTAGAATGGAAGTTTTAGTATGATCTAGTCTTTAAGTTTTTGCTTCGTGATCTATCTATGTAATCGAGTGTGAGAGTTATATAATAAAGATTAGTTTTGAGTTGAGTGTTTTGCTTTCTTGCTTTGATCTTAGAGATGAAAATAAAAGAAAAAAGAGAATAAAATATCATATGCTAATCTTATGGAGAGTGATGACTTCACATATAAGAAGTATAATTCATGAAATTTGTTGAAGGTTGACAAGCATAGTTTTGGTCATTGTTGCAATTAATAATAAGTAATAAGAAAAGAGAGGTTTCACATATAAATATAATAGCTTGGACATCTTTTGTGATTGTGAGCACTCATTAAAATGTTATATGCTAATAAGTTGATGTTAGACAAGGAAGACAACGTAATAAGTTATGGTTGCTTATATGCAAATAGAAGTTATATTGTCATAGATCTTCTAACATGTGGAGTTTGCTCTCTATCCCATGCTAGCTGAAAATTGTGCACCAAGTAGAGATACTACTTGTGTATTCAAAATTCTTAAACCCAGTTTTGTCATAAGAGTCGAACTACCTATGGATTGAGTAAGATCCTTCAAGTAAGTTGTCACCGGTGCAAAGCAATAAAAATTTCTCTCTAAATATGTATGATCTTTTATTATGAGGAAAATAAACTTTATACAAACCTATGATAGGGAAGAAATAAAAGCAATGGGCTGCATAATAAAGGTCGCTATCACAAGGGGCAATATAAAGTGACGTTCCTTTGCATTAAGAGTTTGTGCATCCAAATAAAAAGAGCATGACAACCTCTGCTTCCCTCCATGAAGGGCCTATATTTCATTTTAATTACCTACCTTTATGCAAGAGTCATGGTGATCTTCACCATCCCTTTTATTTGTTTTCTCTTTTTGGCAAGCATCGTGTATTGGAGAAAGATCTAGGCACACATATCCAGTCGGATGTAGGTGATCATGAGTTATTATTGTTGACATTACCCTTGAGGTAAGGAGTTAGGAGGCGAAATTGTAGGCCCCTATCTTTCTATGTGTCTGACCGAAGCTTTACCCATAAGTATCGCGTGAGTGTTAGCAATTGTGGAAGACTAAATGATGGTTGAGTACGTGAACTTGCAAAATAAAAGCTCTTCCATAAACTCTTTCTGACATTATGACAATTTGCAATTGCATCAATGACTGAGATCATAGTTTGTTAGTTTTCAATGAAGTTTATGGTTCATACTTTACCTTGTGAACGAACTATCACTTTAGCATGAGAAGTTATATGACAATATATTGTTTTTCTAATGATGATCATGATGCCCGTATTTTGTTTTATCGACACTTCTATCTCTAAACATGTGGTCATGATTATTGATTTCGGCTTTCACTTGAAGACAAGCAAGGTCTAAGCTTGGGTGAGTTGATACGTCCATTTTGCATCATGTTTTTATGTTGATATTTATTGCATTATGGACTGTTATTACACTTTATGATGCAATTTGCATGCCTTTTCTCTCTTATTTTTCAAGATTCGTATGAAGAGGGAGAATGACGATAGCTAGAATTCTGGACCTGAAAGGAGAAAATTTGAGATCCATATTATGCACAATTCCAAGTGTCCTAAAAAATTACAGAGAATTATTTTGCAATATATAAAAAATACCGGGCTAAGAAATACCAGGAGGGGACCCACCAGGTAGCCACAAGCTTGGGGGCGCGCCCAACCCCCAGGGTGCACCCCTGAGCTTGTGGCCCCCCTGGCCAGCCTCCGGTGCCCATCTTCAACTATATGAAGGGTTTTGACCTAGAAAAAATAGAGGACAGATTTTTGGGACAAAGTGCCACCGTATTGAGGCGGAACATGGGCAGAAGCAATCTAGTCTCTGGTAGAGCGATTCCGCCGGGGAAACTTCCCTCCAAGAGGGGAAATCGAAGCCATCGTCATCACCAACGATCCTCTCATCATGGAAGGACAAATATTCATCAACATCTTCACCAGAACCATCTCATCTCAAACCCCACTTCATCTCTTGTATTCAATCTTTGTCTCAAAACCTCAGATGGATACCTGTGGGTTGCTAGTAGTGTTGATTACTCCTTGTGGTTGATGCTAGTTGGTTTATTTGGTGGAAGATCATATGTTCAGATCCTTAATGATATTCAATACCCCTCTGATCATGAACATGAACATGCTTTGTGAGTAGTAACTTTTGTTCCCGAGGACATGGGAGAAGTCTTGTTATAAGTAATCATGTGAATTTGGTATTAGATCGATATTTTGATGAGATATGTGTTGTCTTTCCTCTAGCGGTGTTATGTGAACATCGACTAAAAGACACTTCACCATGATTTGGGCCTAGGGGAAGCATTGGGAAGTATCAAGTAGATGATGGGTTGCTAGAGAGACATAAGCTCAAACCCTAGTTTATGCGTTGCTTCGTAAGGTCTGATTTGGATCCACATGTTTAATTCTATGGTTAGATTTATATTAATTCTTTTTTCGTAGTTTTGGATGCTTGCGAGAGGGGTTAATAATAAATGGGAGGCTTGTCCAAGTAAGGACAGCACCCAAGCACCAGTCCACCCACATATCAAATTATCAAAGTGACGACTTCGAATCATATGAGCATGACGTCACACTTGGGCTTCAAAATTTTAGGAGGATGATGTCGCATTTTAAGAGAGGTAAAAAGTGTCAAGTATGAGGGAATCATAAGACGAAAACATATGACCCGGCCACGACGTAGGCTCAGAAAGGGAAGGTAATTATCAGTCTGAAGATTTACATGGATAAATCCAAGTCAATCTGGGGGCTAATGTTGGGGATAATAACCCCACACTATGACCCACCCATTCAGGGCCGGGTTATCCGGTGGCAGCCCGAAGAGCAAGACTTATATGGACTGTGGTGATTAAGACCTCAAGGCCCATGTGGAGACTCATAGAGTAGGCCGGCTCATGGCCCAGCGCCTGAGGCGATGGCTCACCAAAGGACATTGTAATTCCCTTGTTTAGGAAGTAAGACAAGTAGGAAACCAATTATAGCACGGGTTGTAGTATGACCTGGACTCTGTTTGTAAGCCTGGGGCCTCGACCTGTATATAAAGGAGAGCTCCTGAGGCAGAAAGAGTTAAGTTACAAACTCTCTACTACTAGGATAGCCAAGTTGCACCCTTGTAATCGAGATCCTACGCAATAATCAACTCAAGCAAGAAGTAAGCTATTACTTCCATCGAGAGGGGCCGAACCTGGGTAAACCCTTGTCTCTTGATTCAAATCAACCCCGTTCTAGTTGCTACCTTGCAGCGATGGCCTCACGACTAAGTCCTTTCACGAGGACATCTTGTCGTGACAAAACCACGACGCATACTCTAGGATCATAATAGTTATAGCATAAAATACGAACTTAATTATGAACATGAAAAATATAATAATACAAATATTATTGCCTCTAGGACATATTTCAAACAGATGCCGTCAGGGATGACAGCCATGATGCGAAGACCTAAAATCATCGACCAGAAGTACCGATGGAAGAGCAAGCCCATTGGCTCCCGGACATGGCCATGGAGGACGTTGAGGTGGGATTATACTTGGGCACTATTCTTGGATGCATTGTTGTCAGCATTGGTAGAGGCAACACCATGTTGGGCCAAACGTCGGGGTACCCAACCCCTCTAGTCGCAGGAGTAGATGATGGAGATAGCAAAAACGAGAACAAAAAAATATAAAATAGAAAAGTAGAAAAGTAGAAAATAAAGCAAAAACGAGAACAAAAAATAGAAAATAGAAAAAAAACAGGCATTTGCCACCCGCGTGGCTAGGCCAGCCCATCTGCCCCTCCCCCCCCCCAACGCCAGGCGTCCCATGTGCTCGCGTAAGGCGAGAAATATGGTGCCCCACTTGCATGGCACTTTTTTTTGGTTCAACCGATTTTTTTAGAGAAGCATTCGAGCCTTGTCAGTCATAAAACAGAAGCCCATCAGATATGTAGGCTTGGTCTAAACATATCCGATACGGCTCACAAGACA